>NW_027464609.1:612500-702500 GCF_043290135.1 Rhipicephalus microplus
AGTTAGGTTAGGTTAGGTTTGGTTAGCTTAGGTTAGGTTAGCTTAGGTTAGGTTAGGTTGGGTTGGGTTGGGTTAGGTTGGGTTAGGTTGGGTTAGGTTAGGTTAGGTTAGGTTAGGTTGGGTTAGGTTAGTTTAGGTTAGGTTAGGTTAGGTTAGGTTGGGTTGGGTTGGGTTAGGTTAGGTTAGGTTAGGTTAGGTAAGGTTAGGTTAGGTTAGGTTACGTTAGGTTAAGGTATGAACCGTCGTAAAACCGCATTAAACAATGTCACTTAGTGAGATGCAGTGTTTTTCACCTTTACAAGTTGAGAACTGTGATATCTAATGTGAAAGCGCTTGAAACCGTCATAATGTTGTAGAAAGCAATGTAAAGTAGTGAGTAAAACGTTTTCTAACGATAGAAGTGCGAAGGTTATGTTAGGTTGAGTTATGTTAGTTTAAGCTAGGTAGCGTCGTGCAACTACCAAAAACAACGTCATTTAACGAGATAGTGTTGTTTTATTGCGAGTACGAAACTGCGATAGGTGAAATGTTGTGAAAGCACACAAAACGGCATGAACAAGCCAAATACTGCGTGTTGTACAGTTACAAGTGCGAAACTGCTATGTTGTGATATTCTCATTAAAGCGCATGCAAGCATCGTGAAACCTTAAAGAACGATGAAATTTAGCGAGATACAGCGTTCTGTACTGCAATAAGTTGGTGAAAAACTGTGAGGTTATGCAAATATCCTAATTGTGAACGAAACAGTGTAATAGAGCGTTTTTTAATACAAGTGCGAATGTTAGGTTAAGTTAAGATATGAACCGTCGTAAAACCGCATTAAACAATGTCACTTAGTGAGATGCAGTGTTTTTCACCATTACAAGTCGGGAACTGCGATATCTAATGTGAAAGCGCTTGCAAACGTCGTTAGGTTAGGTTAGGTTTGGTTAGGTTAGGTTAGGTTAGGTTAGGTTACGTTAGGTTAGGTTAGGTTAGGTTTGGTTAGGTTAGGTTAGGTTAAGATATGAACCGCGCTAAAACCGCATTAAACAATGTCACTTAGTGAGATGCAGTGTTTTTCACCTTTACAAGTTGAGAACTGTGATATCTAATGTGAAAGCGCTTGAAACCGTCATAATGTTGTAGAAAGCAATGTAAAGTAGTGAGTAAAACGTTTTCTAACGATAGAAGTGCGAAGGTTATGTTAGGTTGAGTTATGTTAGTTTAAGCTAGGTAGCGTCGTGCAACTACCAAAAACAACGTCATTTAACGAGATAGTGTTGTTTTATTGCGAGTACGAAACTGCGATAGGTGAAATGTTGTGAAAGCACACAAAACGGCATGAACAAGCCAAATACTGCGTCTTGTGCCGTTACAAGTGCGAAACTGCTTTATTGTGATATTCTCGTTAAAGCGCATGCAAGTATCGTGAAACCTTAAAGAACGATGTCATCTAGCGAGATACAGCGTTCTGTACTGTAATAAGTTGGTGAGAAACTGTGAGGTCAAGCAAATATCGTAATTGTGAACGAAACAGTGTAATTGAGCGTATTTAGATACAAGTGCGAATGTTAGGTTAGGTTGAGATATCAACCGTCGTAAAACCGCATTAAACAATGTCACTTAGTGAGATGTAGTGTTTTTCAACATTACAAGTCGGGAACTACGATATCTAATGTGAAAGCGCATGAAACCGTCGTAATCTTGTAGAAAACATTGTAAAATTGCGAGTAAAACGTTTTCTAAAGATAGAAGTGCGAAGGTTAGCTTGAGTTATGTTGGTTTAAGCTATGTAGCGTCGTGAGACCACCAAAAAGGACGTCATCTAACGAGATAGTGTTGTTTTATTGCATGTACGAAACTGCAATAGGTGAAATGTTGTGAAAGTACACAAAACGGCTTGAACAAGCCAGATACTGCGTGTTGTACCGTTACAAGTGCGAAACTGCTATAATGTGATATTCTCGTTAAAGCGCATGCAAGCATCGTGAAACCTTAAAGAACGATGTCATTTAGCGAGATACAGCGTTCTGTACTGCAATAAGTTGGTGAAAAACTGTGAGGTTATGCACATATCGTAATTGTGAACGAAACAGTGTAATAGAGCGTTTTTCAATACAAGTACGAATGTTAGGTTAGGTTAAGATATGAACCGTCGTAAAACCGCATTAAACAATGTCACTTAGTGAGATGCAGTGTTTTCACCATTACAAGTCGGGAACTGCGATATCTAATGTGAAAGCGCTTGGAAACGTCGTTAGGTTAGGTTAGGTTAGGTTAGGTTAGGTTAGGTTAGGTTAGGTTAGGTTTGGTTAGGTTGGGTTAGGTTAGGTTATGTTAGGTTAGGCTGGGTTAGGTTAGGTTAGGTTAGGTTAGGTTAAGATATGAACCGCGCTAAAACCGCATTAAACAATGTCACTTAGTGAGATGCAGTGTTTTTCACCTTTACAAGTTGGGAACTGCGATATCTAATGTGAAAGCGCTTGAAACCGTCGTAATGTTGTAGAAAGCAATGTAAAGTAGCGAGTAAAACGTTTTCTAACGATAGAAGTGCGAAGGTTGTGTTAGGTTGAGTTATGTTAGTTTAAGCTAGGTAGCGTCGTGAAACCACCAAAAACGACGTCATCTAACGAGATAGTGTTGTTTTATTGCGAGTACGAAACTGCGATAGGTAAAATGTTGTGAAAGCACACAAAACGGCATGAACAAGCCAAATACTGCGTGTTGTACCGTTACAAGTGCGAAACTGCTATGTTGTGACATTCTCGGTAAAGCGCATGCAAGTATCGTGAAACCTTAAAGAACGATGTCATTTAGCGAGATACAGCGTTCTGTACTGTAATAAGTTGGTGAAAAACTGTGAGGTTATGCAAATATCCTAATTGTGAACGAAACAGTGTAATAGAGCGTTTTTTAATACAAGTGCGAATGTTAGGTTAGGTTAAGATATGAACCGTCGTAAAACCGCATTAATCAATGTCACTTAGTGAGATGCAGTGTTTTCACCATTACAAGTCGGGAACTGCGATATCTAATGTGAAAGCGCTCGCAAACGTCGTTAGGTTAGGTTAGGTTAGGTTAGGTTAGGTTACGTTAGGTTAGGTTAGGTTAGGTTTGGTTAGGTTAGGTTAGGTTAGGTTAGGTTAGGGTATGTTAGGTAAGGTTTGGTTAGGTTAGGTTAGGTTAGGTTGGTTTAGGTAAGGTTAGGTTAGGATGAACCGCGCTAAAACCGCATTAAACAATGTCACTTAGTGAGATGCTGTGTTTTTCACCATTACAAGTCGGGAACTGCGATATCTAATGTGAAAGCGCATGAAACCGTCGTAATCTTGTAGAAAACATTGTAAAGTAGCGAATAAAACGTTTTCTAACGATAGAAGTGCGAAGGTTCGGTTAGTTTGAGTTATGTTAGTTTAAGCTAGGTAGCGTCGTGAAACCACTAAAAACGACGTCATCTAACGAGATAGTGTTGTTTTAATGCGAGTACAAAACTGCGACAGAAAAATGTTCTGAAAGCACTCAAAACGGCATGAACAAGCCAAATACTGCGTGTTGTACCGTTACAAGTGCGAAACTGCTATGTTGTGACATTCTCGGTAAAGCGCATGCAAGTATCGTGAAACCTTAAAGAACGACGTCATTTAGCGAGATACAGCGTTCTGTACTGTAATAAGTTGGTGAGAAACTGTGAGGTCAAGCAAATATCGTAATTGTGAACGAAACAGTGTAATTGAGCGTCTTTAGATACAAGTGCGAACGTTAGGTTAGGTTGACATATCAACCGTCGTAAAACCGCATTAAACAATGTCACTTAGTGAGATGTAGTGTTTTTCAACATTACAAGTCGGGAACTACGATATCTAATGTGAAAGCGCATGAAACCGTCGTAATTTTGTAGAAAACATTGTAAAGTTGCGAGTAAAACGTTTTCTAACGATAGAAGTGCGAAGGTTAGGTTAGGTTAGGTTAGTTTAAGCTAGGTAGCGTCGTGAAACTACCAAAAACGACGTCATCTAACGAGATAGTGTTGTTTTATAGCGAGTATTAAACTGCGATCGGTGAAATGTTGTGAAAGCACACAAAACGGCATGAACAAGCCAAATACTGCGTGTTCTACCGTTACAAGTGCGAAACTGCTATATTGTGATATTCTCGTTAAATCGCATGCAAGCATCGTGAAACCTTAAAGAACAATGTCATTTAGCGAGATACAGCGTTCTGTACTGCAATAAGTTGGTGAAAAACTGTGAGGTTATGCAAATATCCTAATTGTGAACGAAACAGTGTAATAGAGCGTTTTTAGATACAAGTGCGAATGTTAGGTTAGGTTAAGATATGAACCGTCGTAAAACCGCATTAAACAATGTCAATTACTGAGATGCAGTGTTTTTCACCATTAAAAGTGGGGAACTGCGATATTTAATGTGAAAGCGCTTGCAACCGTCGTTAGGTTAGGTTAGGTTAGGTTAGGTTTGGTTAGGTTAGGTTAGGTTAGGTTAGGTTAGGTTAGATTAGGTTAGGTTGGGTTGAGTTGGGTTAGGTTAGGTTATGTTAGGTTGGGTTAGGTTAGGTTAGGTTAGGTTAGGTTATGTTAGGTTAGGTTACGTTAGGTTAGGTTAGGTTAGGTTACGTTAGGTTAGGTTAGGTTAGGTAAGGATAATTTGGTTAGGTTAGGTAAGGTTAGGTTAGGTTAGGTTAGGTTGGGTTGGGTTGGGTTGGGTTGGGTTGGGTTAGGTTGGGTTAGGTTAGGTTAGGTTACGTTAGGTTAGGTTAGGTTAGGTTACGTTAGGTTATGTTAGGTTAGGTTAGGTTAAGTTAGGTTAGGTTAGGTCAGGTAAGGTTAGGTTACGTTAGAATAGGTTAGGTTAGGTTACGTTAGGTTAGGTTAAGTTAGGTTAGGTTAGGTTTGGTTAGGTTAGGTTAGGTTAGCTTAGGTTAGGTTAGGTTGGGATGGGTTGGGTTAGGTTGGGTTAGGTTAGGTTAGGTTAGGTTAGGTTGGGTTAGGTTAGTTTAGGTTAGGTTAGGTTAGGTTAGGTTAAGTTGGGTTGGGTTAGGTTAGGTTAGGTTAGGTAAGGTTAGGTTAGGTTAGGTTAGGTTAAGGTATGAACCGTCGTAAAACCGCATTAAACAATGTCACTTAGTGAGATGCAGTGTTTTCATCATTACAAGTCGGGAACTGCGATATCTAATGTGAAAGCGCTTGCAAACGTCGTTAGGTTAGGTTAGGTTAGGTTAGGTTAGGTTAGGTTTGGTTAGGTTAGGTTAGGTTAGGTTAGGGTATGTTAGGTAAGGTTTGGTTAGGTTAGGTTAGGTTAGGTTGGGTTAGGTAAGGTTAGGTTAGGTTAAGATATGAACCGCGCTAAAACCGCATTAAACAATGTCACTTAGTGAGATGCTGTGTTTTCCACCATTACAAGTCGGGAACTGCGATATCTAATGTGAAAGCGCATGAAACCGTCGTAATCTTGTAGAAAACATTGTAGAGTAGCGAATAAAACGTTTTCTAACGATAGAAGTGCGAAGGTTCGGTTAGTTTGAGCTAGGTAGCGTCGTGAAACCACCAAAAACGATGTCATCTAACGAGATAGTATTGTTTTATTGCGAGTACGAAACTGCGATAGGTGAAATATTGGGAAAGTACACAAAATGGCATGAACTAGCCAGATACTGCGTCTTGTGCCGTTACAAGTGCGAAACTGCTTTATTGTGATATTCTCGTTAAAGCGCATGCAAGTATCGTGAAACCTTAAAGAACGATGTCATTTAGCGAGATACAGCGTTCTGTACTGCAATAAGTTGGTGAAAAACTGTGAGGTTATGCAAATATCGTAATTGTGAACAAAACAGTGTAATAGAGCGTTTTTAGATACAAGTGCGAATGTTAGGTTAGGTTAAGATATGAACCGTCGTAAAACCGCATTAAACAATGTCACTTAGTGAGATGCAGTGTTTTTCACCATTACAAGTTGGGAACTGCGATATCTAATGTGAAAGCGCTTGGAAACGTCGTTAGGTTAGGTTAGGTTAGGTTAGGTTAGGTTAGGTTACGTTAGGTTAGGTTTGGTTAGGTTAGGTTGGGTTGAGTTGGGTTAGGTTAGGTTAGGTTAGGTTGGGTTAGGTTAGGTTAGGTTAGGTTACGTTAGGTTAGGTTAGGTTACGTTAGGTTAGGTTAGGTTAGGTTACGTTAGGTTAGGTTAGGTTAGGTAAGGATAATTTGGTTAGGTTAGGTAAGGTTAGGTTAGCTTAGGTTAGGTTGGGTTGGGTGTTGTTGGGTTGGGTTGGGTTGGGTTAGGTTGGGTTAGGTTAGGTTAGGTTACGTTAGGTTAGGTTAGGTTAGGTGAGGTTACGTTATGTTAGGTTAGGTTAGGTTACGTTAGGTTAGGTTAGGTCAGGTAAGGTTAGGTTACGTTAGAATAGGTTAGGTTAGGTTACGTTAGGTTAGGTTAAGTTAGGTTAGGTTAGGTTTGGTTAGCTTAGGTTAGGTTAGCTTAGGTTAGGTTAGGTTGGGTTGGGTTGGGTTAGGTTGGGTTAGGTTGGGTTAGGTTAGGTTAGGTTAGGTTAGGTTGGGTTAGGTTAGTTTAGGTTAGGTTAGGTTAGGTTGGGTTGGGTTGGGTTAGGTTAGGTTAGGTTAGGTTAGGTAAGGTTAGGTTAGGTTAGGTTACGTTAGGTTAAGGTATGAACCGTCGTAAAACCGCATTAAACAATGTCACTTAGTGAGATGCAGTGTTTTTCACCTTTACAAGTTGAGAACTGTGATATCTAATGTGAAAGCGCTTGAAACCGTCATAATGTTGTAGAAAGCAATGTAAAGTAGTGAGTAAAACGTTTTCTAACGATAGAAGTGCGAAGGTTATGTTAGGTTGAGTTATGTTAGTTTAAGCTAGGTAGCGTCGTGCAACTACCAAAAACAACGTCATTTAACGAGATAGTGTTGTTTTATTGCGAGTACGAAACTCCGATAGGTGAAATATTGGGAAAGCACACAAAATGGCATGAACTAGCCAGATACTGCGTCTTGTGCCGTTACAAGTGCGAAACTGCTTTATTGTGATATTCTCGTTAAAGCGCATGCAAGTATCGTGAAACCTTAAAGAACGATGTCATTTAGCGAGATACAGCGTTCTGTACTGCAATAAGTTGGTGAAAAACTGTGAGGTCAAGCAAATATCGTAATTGTGAACGAAACAGTGTAATTGAGCGTCTTTAGATACAAGTGCGAATGTTAGGTTAGGTTGACATATCAACCGTCGTAAAACCGCATTAAACAATGTCACTTGGTGAGATGTAGTGTTTTTCAACATTACAAGTCGGGAACTACGATATCTAATGTGAAAGCGCATGAAACCGTCGTAATCTTGTAGAAAACATCGTAAAGTTGCGAGTAAACGTTTTCTAACGATAGAAGTGCGAAGGTTAGGTTAGGTTAGGTTAGTTTGAGCTAGGTAGCGTCGTGAAACTACCAAAAACGACGTCATCTAACGAGATAGTGTTGTTTTATTGCGAGTATTAAACTGCGATAGGTAAAATGTTGTGAATGCACACAAAACGGCATGAACAAGCCAAATACTGCGTGTTCTACCGTTAAAAGTGCGAAACTGCTATATTGTGATATTCTCGTTAAAGCGCATGCAAGCATCGTGAAACCTTAAAGAACGATGTCATTTAGCGAGATACAGCGTTCTGTACTGCAATAAGTTGGTGAAAAACTGTGAGGTTATGCAAATATCGTAATTGTGAACGAAACAGTGTAATAGAGCGTTTTTCAATACAAGTACGAATGTTAGGTTAGGTTAAGATATGAACCGTCGTAAAACCGCACTAAACAATGTCACTTAGTGAGATGCAGTGTTTTTCACCATTACAAGTTGGGAACTGCGATATCTAATGTGAAAGCACTTGCAAACGTCGTTAGGTTAGGTTAGGTTAGGTTAGGTTACGTTAGGTTAGGTTAGGTTAGGTTTGGTTAGGTTAGGTTAGGTTAGGTTAGGTTAGGTTAGGGTATGTTAGGTAAGGTTTGGTTAGGTTAGGTTAGGTTAGGTTGGTTTAGGTAAGGTTAGGTTAGGTTAAGATATGAACCGCGCTAAAACCGCATTAAACAATGTCACTTAGTGAGATGCTGTGTTTTTCACCATTACAAGTCGGGAACTGCGATATCTAATGTGAAAGCGCATGAAACCGTCGTAATCTTGTAGAAAACATTGTAAAGTAGCGAATAAAACGTTTTCTAACGATAGAAGTGCGAAGGTTCGGTTAGTTTGAGTTATGTTAGTTTAAGCTAGGTAGCGTCGTGAAACCACTAAAAACGACGTCATCTAACGAGATAGTGTTGTTTTAATGCGAGTACAAAACTGCGACAGAAAAATGTTCTGAAAGCACTCAAAACGGCATGAACAAGCCAAATACTGCGTGTTGTACCGTTACAAGTGCGAAACTGCTATGTTGTGACATTCTCGGTAAAGCGCATGCAAGTATCGTGAAACCTTAAAGAACGACGTCATTTAGCGAGATACAGCGTTCTGTACTGTAATAAGTTGGTGAGAAACTGTGAGGTCAAGCAAATATCGTAATTGTGAACGAAACAGTGTAATTGAGCGTCTTTAGATACAAGTGCGAATGTTAGGTTAGGTTGACATATCAACCGTCGTAAAACCGCATTAAACAATGTCACTTAGTGAGATGTAGTGTTTTTCAACATTACAAGTCGGGAACTACGATATCTAATGTGAAACATGAAACCGTCGTAATTTTGTAGAAAACATTGTAAAGTTGCGAGTAAAACGTTTTCTAACGATAGAAGTGCGAAGGTTAGGTTAGGTTAGGTTAGTTTAAGCTAGGTAGCGTCGTGAAACTACCAAAAACGACGTCATCTAACGAGATAGTGTTGTTTTATAGCGAGTATTAAACTGCGATCGGTGAAATGTTGTGAAAGCACACAAAACGGCATGAACAAGCCAAATACTGCGTGTTCTACCGTTACAAGTGCGAAACTGCTATATTGTGATATTCTCGTTAAATCGCATGCAAGCATCGTGAAACCTTAAAGAACAATGTCATTTAGCGAGATACAGCGTTCTGTACTGCAATAAGTTGGTGAAAAACTGTGAGGTTATGCAAATATCCTAATTGTGAACGAAACAGTGTAATAGAGCGTTTTTAGATACAAGTGCGAATGTTAGGTTAGGTTAAGATATGAACCGTCGTAAAACCGCATTAAACAATGTCAATTACTGAGATGCAGTGTTTTTCACCATTAAAAGTGGGGAACTGCGATATTTAATGTGAAAGCGCTTGCAACCGTCGTTAGGTTAGGTTAGGTTAGGTTAGGTTAGGTTTGGTTAGGTTAGGTTAGGTTAGGTTAGGTTAGGTTAGATTAGGTTAGGTTGGGTTGAGTTGGGTTAGGTTAGGTTATGTTAGGTTGGGTTAGGTTAGGTTAGGTTAGGTTAGGTTATGTTAGGTTAGGTTACGTTAGGTTAGGTTAGGTTAGGTTACGTTAGGTTAGGTTAGGTTAGGTAAGGATAATTTGGTTAGGTTAGGTAAGGTTAGGTTAGGTTAGGTTAGGTTGGGTTGGGTTGGGTTGGGTTGGGTTGGGTTAGGTTGGGTTAGGTTAGGTTAGGTTACGTTAGGTTAGGTTAGGTTAGGTTACGTTAGGTTATGTTAGGTTAGGTTAGGTTACGTTAGGTTAGGTTAGGTCAGGTAAGGTTAGGTTACGTTAGAATAGGTTAGGTTAGGTTACGTTAGGTTAGGTTAAGTTAGGTTAGGTTAGGTTTGGTTAGGTTAGGTTAGGTTAGCTTAGGTTAGGTTAGGTTGGGATGGGTTGGGTTAGGTTGGGTTAGGTTAGGTTAGGTTAGGTTAGGTTGGGTTAGGTTAGTTTAGGTTAGGTTAGGTTAGGTTAGGTTAAGTTGGGTTGGGTTAGGTTAGGTTAGGTTAGGTAAGGTTAGGTTAGGTTAGGTTAGGTTAGGTTAAGGTATGAACCGTCGTAAAACCGCATTAAACAATGTCACTTAGTGAGATGCAGTGTTTTCATCATTACAAGTCGGGAACTGCGATATCTAATGTGAAAGCGCTTGCAAACGTCGTTAGGTTAGGTTAGGTTAGGTTAGGTTAGGTTAGGTTTGGTTAGGTTAGGTTAGGTTAGGTTAGGGTATGTTAGGTAAGGTTTGGTTAGGTTAGGTTAGGTTAGGTTTGGTTAGGTAAGGTTAGGTTAGGTTAAGATATGAACCGCGCTAAAACCGCATTAAACAATGTCACTTAGTGAGATGCTGTGTTTTCCACCATTACAAGTCGGGAACTGCGATATCTAATGTGAAAGCGCATGAAACCGTCGTAATCTTGTAGAAAACATTGTAGAGTAGCGAATAAAACGTTTTCTAACGATAGAAGTGCGAAGGTTCGGTTAGTTTGAGCTAGGTAGCGTCGTGAAACCACCAAAAACGATGTCATCTAACGAGATAGTATTGTTTTATTGCGAGTACGAAACTGCGATAGGTGAAATATTGGGAAAGTACACAAAATGGCATGAACTAGCCAGATACTGCGTCTTGTGCCGTTACAAGTGCGAAACTGCTTTATTGTGATATTCTCGTTAAAGCGCATGCAAGTATCGTGAAACCTTAAAGAACGATGTCATTTAGCGAGATACAGCGTTCTGTACTGCAATAAGTTGGTGAAAAACTGTGAGGTTATGCAAATATCGTAATTGTGAACAAAACAGTGTAATAGAGCGTTTTTAGATACAAGTGCGAATGTTAGGTTAGGTTAAGATATGAACCGTCGTAAAACCGCATTAAACAATGTCACTTAGTGAGATGCAGTGTTTTTCACCATTACAAGTTGGGAACTGCGATATCTAATGTGAAAGCGCTTGCAAACGTCGTTAGGTTAGGTTAGGTTAGGTTAGGTTAGGTTAGGTTACGTTAGGTTAGGTTTGGTTAGGTTAGGTTGGGTTGAGTTGGGTTAGGTTAGGTTAGGTTAGGTTGGGTTAGGTTAGGTTAGGTTGGGTTACGTTAGGTTAGGTAAGGATAATTTGGTTAGGTTAGGTAAGGTTAGGTTAGCTTAGGTTAGGTTGGGTTGGGTGTTGTTGGGTTGGGTTGGGTTGGGTTAGGTTGGGTTAGGTTAGGTTAGGTTACGTTAGGTTAGGTTAGGTTAGGTGAGGTTACGTTATGTTAGGTTAGGTTAGGTTACGTTAGGTTAGGTTAGGTCAGGTAAGGTTAGGTTACGTTAGAATAGGTTAGGTTAGGTTACGTTAGGTTAGGTTAAGTTAGGTTAGGTTAGGTTTGGTTAGCTTAGGTTAGGTTAGCTTAGGTTAGGTTAGGTTGGGTTGGGTTGGGTTAGGTTGGGTTAGGTTGGGTTAGGTTAGGTTAGGTTAGGTTAGGTTGGGTTAGGTTAGTTTAGGTTAGGTTAGGTTAGGTTAGGTTGGGTTGGGTTGGGTTAGGTTAGGTTAGGTTAGGTTAGGTAAGGTTAGGTTAGGTTAGGTTACGTTAGGTTAAGGTATGAACCGTCGTAAAACCGCATTAAACAATGTCACTTAGTGAGATGCAGTGTTTTTCACCTTTACAAGTTGAGAACTGTGATATCTAATGTGAAAGCGCTTGAAACCGTCATAATGTTGTAGAAAGCAATGTAAAGTAGTGAGTAAAACGTTTTCTAACGATAGAAGTGCGAAGGTTATGTTAGGTTGAGTTATGTTAGTTTAAGCTAGGTAGCGTCGTGCAACTACCAAAAACAACGTCATTTAACGAGATAGTGTTGTTTTATTGCGAGTACGAAACTCCGATAGGTGAAATATTGGGAAAGCACACAAAATGGCATGAACTAGCCAGATACTGCGTCTTGTGCCGTTACAAGTGCGAAACTGCTTTATTGTGATATTCTCGTTAAAGCGCATGCAAGTATCGTGAAACCTTAAAGAACGATGTCATTTAGCGAGATACAGCGTTCTGTACTGCAATAAGTTGGTGAAAAACTGTGAGGTCAAGCAAATATCGTAATTGTGAACGAAACAGTGTAATTGAGCGTCTTTAGATACAAGTGCGAATGTTAGGTTAGGTTGACATATCAACCGTCGTAAAACCGCATTAAACAATGTCACTTGGTGAGATGTAGTGTTTTTCAACATTACAAGTCGGGAACTACGATATCTAATGTGAAAGCGCATGAAACCGTCGTAATCTTGTAGAAAACATCGTAAAGTTGCGAGTAAACGTTTTCTAACGATAGAAGTGCGAAGGTTAGGGTAGGTTAGGTTAGTTTGAGCTAGGTAGCGTCGTGAAACTACCAAAAACGACGTCATCTAACGAGATAGTGTTGTTTTATTGCGAGTATTAAACTGCGATAGGTAAAATGTTGTGAATGCACACAAAACGGCATGAACAAGCCAAATACTGCGTGTTCTACCGTTAAAAGTGCGAAACTGCTATATTGTGATATTCTCGTTAAAGCGCATGCAAGCATCGTGAAACCTTAAAGAACGATGTCATTTAGCGAGATACAGCGTTCTGTACTGCAATAAGTTGGTGAAAAACTGTGAGGTTATGCAAATATCGTAATTGTGAACGAAACAGTGTAATAGAGCGTTTTTCAATACAAGTACGAATGTTAGGTTAGGTTAAGATATGAACCGTCGTAAAACCGCACTAAACAATGTCACTTAGTGAGATGCAGTGTTTTTCACCATTACAAGTTGGGAACTGCGATATCTAATGTGAAAGCACTTGCAAACGTCGTTAGGTTAGGTTAGGTTAGGTTAGGTTAGGTTACGTTAGGTTAGGTTTGGTTAGGTTAGGTTAGGTTAGGTTATGTTAGGTTAGGTTGGGTTAGGTTAGGTTAGGTTACGTTAGGTTAAGGTATGAACCGCAGTAAAACCGCAATAAACAATGTCACTTAGTGAGATGCAGTGTTTTTCACCTTTACAAGTTGGGAACTGCGATATCTAATGTGAAAGCGCTTGAAACCGTCGTAACGTTGTAGAAAGCAATGTAAAGTAGCGAGTAAAACGTTTTCTAACGATAGAAGTGCGAAGGTTATGTTAGGTTGAGTTATGTTAGTTTAAGCTAGGTAGCGTCGTGAAACCACCAAAAACGACGTCATCTAACGAGATAGTGTTGTTTTATTGCGAGTACGAAACTCCGATAGGTGAAATATTGGGAAAGCACACAAAATGGCATGAACTAGCCAGATACTGCGTCTTGTGCCGTTACAAGTGCGAAACTGCTTTATTGTGATATTCTCGTTAAAGCGCATGCAAGTATCGTGAAACCTTAAAGAACGATGTCATTTAGCGAGATACAGCGTTCTGTACTGCAATAAGTTGGTGAAAAACTGTGAGGTTATGCAAATATCGTAATTGTGAACGAAAGAGTGTAATAGAGCGTTTTTCAATACAAGTACGAATGTTAGGTTAGGTTAAGATATGAACCGTCGTAAAACCGCATTAAACAATGTCACTTAGTGAGATGCAGTGTTTTTCACCATTACAAGTTGGGAACTGCGATATCTAATGTGAAAGCGCTTGCAAACGTCGTTAGGTTAGGTTAGGTTAGGTTAGGTTAGGCTACGTTAGGTTAGGTTTAATTAGGTTAGGTTAGGTTAGGTTAGGTTAGGTTAGGTTGGGTTAGGTTAGGTTAGGTTACGTTAGGTTAAGGTATGAACCGTCGTAAAACCGCAATAAACAATGTCACTTAGTGAGATGCAGTGTTTTTCACCTTTACAAGTTGGGAACTGCGATATCTAATGTGAAAGCGCTTGAAACCGTCGTAATGTTGTAGAAAGCAATGTAAAGTAGCGAGTAAAACGTTTTCTAACGATAGAAGTGCGAAGGTTATGTTAGGTTGAGTTATGTTAGTTTAAGCTAGGTAGCGTCGTGAAACCACCAAAAACGACGTCATCTAACGAGATAGTGTTGTTTTATTGCGAGTACGAAACTGCGATAGGTAAAATGTTGTGAAAGCACACAAAACGGCATGAACAAGCCAAATACTGCGTGTTGTACCGTTACAAGTGCGAAACTGCTATGTTGTGACATTCTCGGTAAAGCGCATGCAAGTATCGTGAAACCTTAAAGAACGATGTCATTTAGCGAGATACAGCGTTCTGTACTGTAATAAGTTGGTGAGAAACTGTGAGGTCAAGCAAATATCGTAATTGTGAACGAAACAGTGTAATTGAGCGTCTTTAGATACAAGTGCGAATGTTAGGTTAGGTTGACATATCAACCGTCGTAAAACCGCATTAAACAATGTCACTTGGTGAGATGTAGTGTTTTTCAACATTACAAGTCGGGAACTACGATATCTAATGTGAAAGCGCATGAAACCGTCGTAATCTTGTAGAAAACATCGTAAAGTTGCGAGTAAACGTTTTCTAACGATAGAAGTGCGAAGGTTAGGTTAGGTTAGGTTAGTTTGAGCTAGGTAGCGTCGTGAAACTACCAAAAACGACGTCATCTAACGAGATAGTGTTGTTTTATTGCGAGTATTAAACTGCGATAGGTAAAATGTTGTGAATGCACACAAAACGGCATGAACAAGCCAAATACTGCGTGTTCTACCGTTAAAAGTGCGAAACTGCTATATTGTGATATTCTCGTTAAAGCGCATGCAAGCATCGTGAAACCTTAAAGAACGATGTCATTTAGCGAGATACAGCGTTCTGTACTGCAATAAGTTGGTGAAAAACTGTGAGGTTATGCAAATATCGTAATTGTGAACGAAACAGTGTAATAGAGCGTTTTTCAATACAAGTACGAATGTTAGGTTAGGTTAAGATATGAACCGTCGTAAAACCGCACTAAACAATGTCACTTAGTGAGATGCAGTGTTTTTCACCATTACAAGTTGGGAACTGCGATATCTAATGTGAAAGCACTTGCAAACGTCGTTAGGTTAGGTTAGGTTAGGTTAGGTTACGTTAGGTTAGGTTTGGTTAGGTTAGGTTAGGTTAGGTTATGTTAGGTTAGGTTGGGTTAGGTTAGGTTAGGTTACGTTAGGTTAAGGTATGAACCGCAGTAAAACCGCAATAAACAATGTCACTTAGTGAGATGCAGTGTTTTTCACCTTTACAAGTTGGGAACTGCGATATCTAATGTGAAAGCGCTTGAAACCGTCGTAACGTTGTAGAAAGCAATGTAAAGTAGCGAGTAAAACGTTTTCTAACGATAGAAGTGCGAAGGTTATGTTAGGTTGAGTTATGTTAGTTTAAGCTAGGTAGCGTCGTGAAACCACCAAAAACGACGTCATCTAACGAGATAGTGTTGTTTTATTGCGAGTACGAAACTGCGATAGGTAAAATGTGAAAGCACACAAAACGGCATGAACAAGCCAAATACTGCGTGTTGTACCGTTACAAGTGCGAAACTGCTATGTTGTGACATTCTCGGTAAAGCGCATGCAAGTATCGTGAAACCTTAAAGAACGATGTCATTTAGCGAGATACAGCGTTCTGTACTGTAATAAGTTGGTGAGAAACTGTGAGGTCAAGCAAATATCGTAATTGTGAACGAAACAGTGTAATTGAGCGTCTTTAGATACAAGTGCGAATGTTAGGTTAGGTTGACATATCAACCGTCGTAAAACCGCATCAAACAATGTCACTTAGTGAGATGTAGTGTTTTTCAACATTACAAGTCGGGAACTACGATATCTAAGGTGAAAGCGCATGAAACCGTCGTAATCTTGTAGAAAACATTGTAAAGTGGCGAGTAAAACGTTTTCTAACGATAGAAGTGCGACGGTTAGGTTAGGTTAGGTTAGTTTAAGCTAGGTAGCGTTGTGAAACTACCAAAAACGACGTCATCTAACGAGATAGTGTTGTTTTATAGCGAGTATTAAACTGCGATAGGTGAAATGTTGTGAAAGCACACAAAACGGCATGAACAAGCCAAATACTTCGTGTTCTACCGTTACAAGTGCGAAACTGCTATATTGTGATATTCTCGTTAAAGCGCATGCAAGCATCGTGAAACCTTAAAGAACAATGTCATTTAGCGAGATACAGCGTTCTGTACTGCAATAAGTTGGTGAAAAACTGTGAGGTTATGCAAATATCCTAATTGTGAACGAAACAGTGTAATAGAGCGTTTTTTAATACAAGTGCGAATGTTAGGTTAGGTTAAGATATGAACCGTCGTAAAACCGCATTAATCAATGTCACTTAGTGAGATGCAGTGTTTTTCACCATTACAAGTCGGGAACTGCGATATCTAATGTGAAAGCGCTTGCAAACGTCGTTAGGTTAGGTTAGGTTAGGTTAGGTTAGGTTACGTTAGGTTAGGTTAGGTTAGGTTTGGTTAGGTTAGGTTAGGTTAGGTTAGGGTATGTTAGGTAAGGTTTGGTTAGGTTAGGTTAGGTTAGGTTTGTTTAGGTAAGGTTAGGTTAGGTTAAGATATGAACCGCGCTAAAACCGCATTAAACAATGTCACTTAGTGAGATGCTGTGTTTTTCACCATTACAAGTCGGGAACTGCGATATCTAATGTGAAAGCGCATGAAACCGTCGTAATCTTGTAGAAAACATTGTAAAGTAGCGAATAAAACGCTTTCTAACGATAGAAGTGCGAAGGTTCGGTTAGTTTGAGTTATGTTAGTTTAAGCTAGGTAGCGTCGTGAAACCACCAAAAACGATGTCATCTAACGAGATAGTGTTGTTTTAATGCGAGTACGAAACTGCGACAGGTAAAATGTTCTGAAAGCACTCAAAACGGCATGAACAAGCCAAATACTGCGTGTTGTACCGTTACAAGTGCGAAACTGCTATGTTGTGACATTCTCGGTAAAGCGCATGCAAGTATCGTGAAACCTTAAAGAACGATGTCATTTAGCGAGATACAGCGTTCTGTACTGTAATAAGTTGGTGAGAAACTGTGAGGTCAAGCAAATATCGTAATTGTGAACAAAACAGTGTAATTGAGCGTCTTTAGATACAAGTGCGAATGTTAGGTTAGGTTGACATATCAACCGTCGTAAAACCGCATTAAACAATGTCACTTAGTGAGATGTAGTGTTTTTCAACATTACAAGTCGGGAACTACGATATCTAATGTGAAAGCGCATGAAACCGTCGTAATCTTGTAGAAAACATTATAAAGTGGCGAGTAAAACGTTTTCTAACGATAGAAGTGCGAAGGTTAGGTTAGGTTAGGTTAGTTGGGCTAGGTAGCGTCGTGAAACTACCAAAAACGACGTCATCTAACGAGATAGTGTTGTTTTATAGCGAGTATTAAACTGCGATAGGTGAAATGTTGTGAAAGCACACAAAAAGGCATGAACAAGCCAAATACTGCGTGTTCTACCGTTACAAGTGCGAAACTGCTATATTGTGATATTCTCGTTAAATCGCATGCAAGCATCGTGAAACCTTAAAGAACAATGTCATTTAGCGAGATACAGCGTTCTGTACTGCAATAAGTTGGTGAAAAACTGTGAGGTTATGCAAATATCGTAATTGTGAACAAAACAGTGTAATAGAGCATTTTTAGATACAAGTGCGAATGTTAGGTTAGGTTAAGATATGAACCGTCGTAAAACCGCATTAAACAATGTCAATTACTGAGATGCAGTGTTTTTCACCATTAAAAGTGGGGAACTGCGATATTTAATGTGAAAGCGCTTGCAACCGTCGTTAGGTTAGGTTAGGTTAGGTTAGGTTAGGTTTGGTTAGGTTAGGTTAGGTTAGGTTAGGTTAGATTAGGTTAGGTTGGGTTGAGTTGGGTTAGGTTAGGTTAGGTTAGGTTAGGTTGGGTTAGGTTAGGTTAGGTTAGGTTACGTTAGGTTAGGTTACGTTAGGTTAGGTTAGGTTACGTTAGGTTAGGTTAGGTTAGGTAAGGATAATTTGGTTAGGTTAGGTAAGGTTAGGTTAGGTTAGGTTAGGTTGGGTTGGGTGTTGTTGGGTTGGGTTGGGTTGGGTTAGGTTGGGTTAGGTTAGGTTAGGTTTCGTATGGTTAGGTTAGGTTAGGTTACGTTATGTTATGTTAGGTTAGGTTAGGTTACGTTAGGTTAGGTTAGGTCAGGTAAGGTTAGGTTACGTTAGAATAGGTTAGGTTAGGTTACGTTAGGTTAGGTTAAGTTAGGTTAGGTTAGGTTTGGTTAGGTTAGGTTAGGTTAGCTTAGGTTAGGTTAGGTTGGGATGGGTTGGGTTAGGTTGGGTTAGGTTAGGTTAGGTTAGGTTAGGTTGGGTTAGGTTAGTTTAGGTTAGGTTAGGTTAGGTTAGGTAAAGTTGGTTGGGTTAGGTTAGGTTAGGTTAGGTAAGGTTAGGTTAGGTTAGGTTAGGTTAGGTTAAGGTATGAACCGTTGTAAAACCGCATTAAACAATGTCACTTAGTGAGATGCAGTGTTTTCACCATTACAAGTCGGGAACTGCGATATCTAATGTGAAAGCGCTTGCAAACGTCGTTAGGTTAGGTTAGCTTAGGTTAGGTTAGGTTAGGTTAGGTTAGGTTTGGTTAGGTTAGGTTAGGTTAGGGTATGTTAGGTAAGGTTTGGTTAGGTTAGGTTAGGTTAGGTTGGGTTAGGTAAGGTTAGGTTAGGTTAAGATATGAACTGCGCTAAAACCGCATTAAACAATGTCACTTAGTGAGATGCTGTGTTTTCCACCATTACAAGTCGGGAACTGCGATATCTAATGTGAAAGCGCATGAAACCGTCGTAATCTTGTAGAAAACATTGTAAAATTGCGAGTAAAACGTTTTCTAACGATAGAAGTGCGAAGGTTAGGTTAGGTTAGGTTAGTTTAAGCTAGGTAGCGTCGTGAAACTACCAAAAACGACGTCATCTAACGAGATAGTGTTGTTTTATTGCGAGTATTACACTGCGATAGGTGAAATGTTGTGAATGCCCACAAAACGGCATGAACAAGCCAAATACTGCGTGTTCTACCGTTACAAGTGCGAAACTGCTATATTGTGATATTCTCGTTAAAGCGCATGCAAGCATCGTGAAACCTTAAAGAACAATGTCATTTAGCGAGATACAGCGTTCTGTACTGCAATAAGTTGGTGAAAAACTGTGAGGTTATGCAAATATCGTAATTGTGAACGAAACAGTGTAATAGAGCGTTTTTCAATACAAGTACGAATGTTAGGTTAGGTTAAGATATGAACCGTCGTAAAACCGCATTAAACAATGTCACTTAGTGAGATGCAGTGTTTTTCACCATTACAAGTTGGGAACTGCGATATCTAATGTGAAAGCGCTTGCAAACGTCGTTAGGTTAGGTTAGGTTAGGTTAGGTTAGGTTACGTTAGGTTAGGTTTGGTTAGGTTAGGTTAGGTTAGGTTATGTTAGGTTAGGTTGGGTTAGGTTAGGTTAGGTTACGTTAGGTTAAGGTATGAACCGTCGTAAAACCGCAATAAACAATGTCACTTAGTGAGATGCAGTGTTTTTCACCTTTACAAGATGGGAACTGCGATATCTAATGTGAAAGCGCTTGAAACCGTCGTAATGTTGTAGAAAGCAATGTAAGGTAGCGAGTAAAACGTTTTCTAACGATAGAAGTGCGAAGGTTATGTTAGGTTGAGTTATGTTAGTTTAAGCTAGGTAGCGTCGTGAAACCACCAAAAACGACGTCATCTAACGAGATAGTGTTGTTTTATTGCGAGTACAAAACTGCGATAGGTAAAATGTTGTGAAAGCACACAAAACGGCATGAACAAGCCAAATACTGCGTGTTGTACCGTTACAAGTGCGAAACTGCTATGTTGTGATATTCTCGGTAAAGCGCATGCAAGTATCGTGAAACCTTAAAGAACGATGTCATTTCGCGAGATACAGCGTTCTGTACTGTAATAAGTTGGTGAGAAACTGTGAAGTCAAGCAAATATCGTAATTGTGAACGAAACAGTGTAATTGAGCGTCTTTAGATACAAGTGCGAATGTTAGGTTAGGTTGACATATCAACCGTCGTAAAACCGCATTAAACAATGTCACTTAGTGAGATGTAGTGTTTTTCAACATTGCAAGTCGGGAACTACGATATCTAATGTGAAAGGCATGAAACCGTCGTAATCTTGTAGAAAACATTGTAAAGTGGCGAGTAAAACGTTTTCTAACGATAGAAGTGCGAAGGTTAGGTTAGGTTAGGTTAGTTTAAGCTAGGTAGCGTCGTGAAACTACCAAAAACGACGTCATCTAACGAGATAGTGTTGTTTTATAGCGAGTATTAAACTGCGTTAAGTGAAATGTTGTGAAAGCACACAAAACGGCATGAACAAGCCAAATACTGCGTGTTCCACCGTTACAAGTGCGAAACTGCTATATTGTGATATTCTCGTTAAAGCGCATGCAATCATCGTGAAACCTTAAAGAACAATGTCATTTAGCGAGATACAGCGTTCTGTACTGCAATAAGTTGGTGAAAAACTGTGAGGTTATGCAAATATCCTAATTGTGAACGAAACAGTGTAATAGAGCGTTTTTTAATACAAGTGCGAATGTTAGGTTAGGTTAAGATATGAACCGTCGTAAAACCTCATTAATCAATGTCACTTAGTGAGATGCAGTGTTTTTCACCATTACAAGTCGGGAACTGCGATATCTAATGTGAAAGCGCTTGCAAACGTCGTTAGGTTAGGTTAGGTTAGGTTAGGTTAGGTTAGGTTAGGTTACGTTAGGTTAGGTTAGGTTAGGTTTGGTTAGGTTAGGTTAGGTTAGGTTAGGGTATGTTAGGTAAGGTTTGGTTAGGTTAGGTTAGGTTAGGTTGGTTTAGGTAAGGTTAGGTTAGGTTAAGATATGAACCGCGCTAAAACCGCGTTAAACAATGTCACTTAGTGAGATGCTGTGTTTTTCACCATTACAAGTCGGGAACTGCGATATCTAATGTGAAAGCGCATGAAACCGTCGTAATCTTGTAGAAAACATTGTAAAGTAGCGAATAAAACGTTTTCTAACGATAGAAGTGCGAAGGTTCGGTTAGTTTGAGTTATGTTAGTTTAAGCTAGGTAGCGTCGTGAAACCACCAAAAACGACGTCATCTAACGAGATAGTGTTGTTTTAATGCGAGTACGAAACTGCGACAGGTAAAATGTTGTGAAAGCACTCAAAACGGCATGAACAAGCCAAATACTGCGTGTTGTACCGTTACAAGTGCGAAACTGCTATGTTGTGACATTCTCGGTAAAGCGCATGCAAGTATCGTGAAACCTTAAAGAACGATGTCATTTAGCGAGATACAGCGTTCTGTACTGTAATAAGTTGGTGAGAAACTGTGAGGTCAAGCAAATATCGTAATTGTGAACGAAACAGTGTAATTGAGCGTCTTTAGATACAAGTGCGAATGTTAGGTTAGGTTGACATATCAACCGTCGTAAAACCGCATTAAACAATGTCACTTAGTGAGATGTAGTGTTTTTCAACATTACAAGTCGGGAACTACGATATCTAATGTGAAAGCGCATGAAACCGTCGTAATCTTGTAGAAAACATTATAAAGTGGCGAGTAAAACGTTTTCTAACGATAGAAGTGCGAAGGTTAGGTTAGGTTAGGTTAGTTGGGCTAGGTAGCGTCGTGAAACTACCAAAAACGACGTCATCTAACGAGATAGTGTTGTTTTATAGCGAGTATTAAACTGCGATAGGTGAAATGTTGTGAAAGCACACAAAAAGGCATGAACAAGCCAAATACTGCGTGTTCTACCGTTACAAGTGCGAAACTGCTATATTGTGATATTCTCGTTAAATCGCATGCAAGCATCGTGAAACCTTAAAGAACAATGTCATTTAGCGAGATACAGCGTTCTGTACTGCAATAAGTTGGTGCAAAAATGTGAGGTTATGCAAATATCCTAATTGTGAACGAAACAGTGTAATAGAGCGTTTTTTAATACAAGTGCGAATGTTAGGTTAGGTTAAGATATGAACCGTCGTAAAACCGCATTAATCAATGTCACTTAGTGAGATGCAGTGTTTTTCACCATTACAAGTCGGGAACTGCGATATCTAATGTGAAAGCGCTTGCAAACGTCGTTAGGTTAGGTTAGGTTAGGTTAGGTTAGGTTAGGTTAGGTTAGGTTAGGTTTGGTTAGGTTAGGTTAGGTTAGGTTAGGTTGGGTTGAGTTGGGTTAGGTTAGGTTAGGTTAGGTTAGGTTGGGTTAGGTTAGGTTAGGTTAGGTTAGGTTACGTTAGGTTATGTTACGTTAGGTTAGGTTAGGTTAGGTTACGTTAGGTTAGGTTAGGTTAGGTAAGGATAATTTGGTTAGGTTAGGTAAGGTTAGGTTAGGTTAGGTTAGGTTGGGTTGGGTGTTGTTGGGTTGGGTTGGGTTGGGTTAGGTTGGGTTAGGTTAGGTTAGGTTACGTTAGGTTAGGTTAGGTTAGGTTACGTTAGGTTATGTTAGGTTAGGTTAGGTTACGTTAGGTTAGGTTAGGTCAGGTAAGGTTAGGTTACGTTAGAATAGGTTAGGTTAGGTTACGTTAGGTTAGGTTAAGTTAGGTTAGGTTAGGTTTGGTTAGGTTAGGTTAGGTTAGCTTAGGTTAGGTTAGGTTGGGATGGGTTGAGTTAGGTTGGGTTAGGTTAGGTTAGGTTAGGTTAGGTTGGGTTAGGTTAGTTTAGCTTAGGTTAGGTTAGGTTAGGTAAAGTTGGTTGGGTTGGGTTGGGTTGGGTTAGGTTAGGTTACGTTAGGTTAGGTAAGGTTAGGTTACGTTAGGTTACGTTAGGTTAAGGTATGAACCGTCGTAAAACCGCATTAAACAATGTCACTTAGTGACATGCAGTGTTTTTCACCTTTACAAGTTGAGAACTGTGATATCTAATGTGAAAGCGCTTGAAACCGTCATAATGTTAAAGAAAGCAATGTAAAGTAGCGAGTAAAACGTTTTCTAACGATAGAAGTGCGAAGGTTATGTTAGGTTGAGTTATGTTAGTTTAAGCTAGGTAGCGTCGTGCAACTACCAAAAACAACGTCATTTAACGAGATAGTGTTGTTTTATTGCGAGTACGAAACTGCGATAGGTGAAATGTTGTGAAAGCACACAAAACGGCATGAACAAGCCAAATACTGCGTGTTGTACAGTTACAAGTGCGAAACTGCTATGTTGTGATATTCTCGTTAAAGCGCATGCAAGCATCGTGAAACCTTAAAGAACGATGTCATTTAGCGAGATACAGCGTTCTGTACTGCAATAAGTTGGTGAAAAACTGTGAGGTTATGCAAATATCCTAATTGTGAACGAAACAGTGTAATAGAGCGTTTTTTAATACAAGTGCGAATGTTAGGTTAGGTTAAGATATGAACCGTCGTAAAACCGCATTAAACAATGTCACTTAGTGAGATGCAGTGTTTTTCACCATTACAAGTCGGGAACTGCGATATCTAATGTGAAAGCGCTTGCAAACGTCGTTAGGTTAGGTTAGGTTTGGTTAGGTTAGGTTAGGTTACGTTAGGTTAGGTTTGGTTAGGTTAGGTTTGGTTAGGTTAGGGTATGTTAGGTAAGCTTTGGTTAGGTTAGGTTAGGTAAGGTTAGGTTAGGTTAAGATATGAACCGCGCTAAAACCGCATTAAACAATGTCACTTAGTGAGATGCTGTGTTTTCCACCATTACAAGTCGGGAACTGCGATATCTAATGTGAAAGCGCATGAAACCGTCGTAATCTTGTAGAAAACATTGTAAAGTAGCGAATAAAACGTTTTCTAACGATAGAAGTGCGAAGGTTAGATTAGTTTGAGCTAGGTAGCGTCGTGAAACCACCAAAAACGATGTCATCTAACGAGATAGTGTTGTTTTATTGCGAGTACGAAACTCCGATAGGTGAAATATTGGGAAAGCACACAAAATGGCATGAACTAGCCAGATACTGCGTCTTGTGCCGTTACAAGTGCGAAACTGCTTTATTGTGATATTCTCGTTAAAGCGCATGCAAGCATCGTGAAACCTTAAAGAACAATGTCATTTAGCGAGATACAGCGTTCTGTACTGCAATAAGTTGGTGAAAAACTGTGAGGTTATGCAAATATCGTAATTGTGAACGAAACAGTGTAATAGAGCGTTTTTCAATACAAGTACGAATGTTAGGTTAGGTTAAGATATGAACCGTCGTAAAACCGCATTAAACAATGTCACTTAGTGAGATGCAGTGTTTTCACCATTACAAGTCGGGAACTGCGATATCTAATGTGAAAGCGCTTGCAAACGTCGTTAGGTTAGGTTAGGTTAGGTTAGGTTAGGTTAGGTTTGGTTAGGTTAGGTTAGGGTATGTTAGGTTAGGTTAGGTTAGGTTAGGTTAGGTTAGGTTAGGTAGGTTGGGTTAGGTAAGGTTAGGTTAGGTTAAGATATGAACCGCGCTAAAACCGCATTAAACAATGTCACTTAGTGAGATGCTGTGTTTTCCACCATTACAAGTCGGGAACTGCGATATCTAATGTGAAAGCGCTTGCAAACGTCGTTAGGTTAGGTTAGGTTAGGTTACGTTAGGTTAGGTTTGGTTAGGTTAGGTTAGGTTATGTTAGGTTAGGTTGGGTTAGGTTAGGTTAGGTTACGTTAGGTTAAGGTATGAACCGTCGTAAAACCGCAATAAACAATGTCACTTAGTGAGATGCAGTGTTTTTCACCTTTACAAGTTGGGAACTGCGATATCTAATGTGAAAGCGCTTGAAACCGTCGTAATGTTGTAGAAAGCAATGTAAAGTAGCGAGTAAAACGTTTTCTAACGATAGAAATGCGAAGGTTATGTTAGGTTGAGTTATGTTAGTTTAAGCTAGGTAGCGTCGTGAAACCACCAAAAACGACGTCATCTAACGAGATAGTGTTGTTTTATTGCGAGTACGAAACTGCGATAGGTAAAATGTTGTGAAAGCACACAAAACGGCATGAACAAGCCAAATACTGCGTGTTGTACCGTTACAAGTGCGAAACTGCTATGTTGTGACATTCTCGGTAAAGCGCATGCAAGTATCGTGAAACCTTAAAGAACGATGTCATTTAGCGAGATACAGCGTTCTGTACTGCAATAAGTTGGTGAGAAACTGTGAGGTGAAGCAAATATCGTAATTGTGAACGAAACAGTGTAATTGAGCGTCTTTAGATACAAGTGCGAATGTTAGGTTAGGTTGACATATCAACCGTCGTAAAACCGCATTAAACAATGTCACTTAGTGAGATGTAGTGTTTTTCAACATTACAAGTCGGGAACTACGATATCTAATGTGAAAGCGCATGAAACCGTCGTAATCTTGTAGAAAACATTGTAAAGTGGCGAGTAAAACGTTTTCTAACGATAGAAGTGCGACGGTTAGGTTAGGTTAGGTTAGTTTAAGCTAGGTAGCGTCGTGAAACTACCAAAAACGACGTCATCTAACGAGATAGTGTTGTTTTATAGCGAGTATTAAACTGCGATAGGTGAAATGTTGTGAAAGCACACAAAACGGCATGAACAAGCCAAATACTGCGTGTTCTACCGTTACAAGTGCGAAACTGCTATATTGTGATATTCTCGTTAAAGCGCATGCAAGCATCGTGAAACCTTAAAGAACAATGTCATTTAGCGAGATACAGCGTTCTGTACTGCAATAAGTTGGTGAAAAACTGTGAGGTTATGCAAATATCCTAATTGTGAACGAAACAGTGTAATAGAGCGTTTTTTAATACAAGTGCGAATGTTAGGTTAGGTTAAGATATGAACCGTCGTAAAACCGCATTAATCAATGTCACTTAGTGAGATGCAGTGTTTTTCACCATTACAAGTCGGGAACTGCGATATCTAATGTGAAAGCGCTTGCAAACGTCGTTAGGTTAGGTTAGGTTAGGTTAGGTTAGGTTAGGTTAGGTTACGTTAGGTTAGGTTAGGTTAGGTTTGGTTAGGTTAGGTTAGGTTAGGTTAGGGTATGTTAGGTAAGGTTTGGTTAGGTTAGGTTAGGTTAGGTTGGTTTAGGTAAGGTTAGGTTAGGTTAAGATATGAACCGCGCTAAAACCGCGTTAAACAATGTCACTTAGTGAGATGCTGTGTTTTTCACCATTACAAGTCGGGAACTGCGATATCTAATGTGAAAGCGCATGAAACCGTCGTAATCTTGTAGAAAACATTGTAAAGTAGCGAATAAAACGTTTTCTAACGATAGAAGTGCGAAGGTTCGGTTAGTTTGAGTTATGTTAGTTTAAGCTAGGTAGCGTCGTGAAACCACCAAAAACGACGTCATCTAACGAGATAGTGTTGTTTTAATGCGAGTACGAAACTGCGACAGGTAAAATGTTGTGAAAGCACTCAAAACGGCATGAACAAGCCAAATACTGCGTGTTGTACCGTTACAAGTGCGAAACTGCTATGTTGTGACATTCTCGGTAAAGCGCATGCAAGTATCGTGAAACCTTAAAGAACGATGTCATTTAGCGAGATACAGCGTTCTGTACTGTAATAAGTTGGTGAGAAACTGTGAGGTCAAGCAAATATCGTAATTGTGAACGAAACAGTGTAATTGAGCGTCTTTAGATACAAGTGCGAATGTTAGGTTAGGTTGACATATCAACCGTCGTAAAACCGCATTAAACAATGTCACTTAGTGAGATGTAGTGTTTTTCAACATTACAAGTCGGGAACTACGATATCTAATGTGAAAGCGCATGAAACCGTCGTAATCTTGTAGAAAACATTATAAAGTGGCGAGTAAAACGTTTTCTAACGATAGAAGTGCGAAGGTTAGGTTAGGTTAGGTTAGTTCGGCTAGGTAGCGTCGTGAAACTACCAAAAACGACGTCATCTAACGAGATAGTGTTGTTTTATAGCGAGTATTAAACTGCGATAGGTGAAATGTTGTGAAAGCACACAAAAAGGCATGAACAAGCCAAATACTGCGTGTTCTACCGTTACAAGTGCGAAACTGCTATATTGTGATATTCTCGTTAAATCGCATGCAAGCATCGTGAAACCTTAAAGAACAATGTCATTTAGCGAGATACAGCGTTCTGTACTGCAATAAGTTGGTGAAAAACTGTGAGGTTATGCAAATATCCTAATTGTGAACGAAACAGTGTAATAGAGCGTTTTTTAATACAAGTGCGAATGTTAGGTTAGGTTAAGATATGAACCGTCGTAAAACCGCATTAATCAATGTCACTTAGTGAGATGCAGTGTTTTTCACCATTACAAGTCGGGAACTGCGATATCTAATGTGAAAGCGCTTGCAAACGTCGTTAGGTTAGGTTAGGTTAGGTTAGGTTAGGTTAGGTTAGGTTAGGTTTGGTTAGGTTAGGTTAGGTTAGGTTAGGTTGGGTTGAGTTGGGTTAGGTTAGGTTAGGTTAGGTTAGGTTGGGTTAGGTTAGGTTAGGTTAGGTTAGGTTACGTTAGGTTATGTTACGTTAGGTTAGGTTAGGTTAGGTTACGTTAGGTTAGGTTAGGTTAGGTAAGGATAATTTGGTTAGGTTAGGTAAGGTTAGGTTAGGTTAGGTTAGGTTGGGTTGGGTGTTGTTGGGTTGGGTTGGGTTGGGTTAGGTTGGGTTAGGTTAGGTTAGGTTACGTTAGGTTAGGTTAGGTTAGGTTACGTTAGGTTATGTTAGGTTAGGTTAGGTTACGTTAGGTTAGGTTAGGTCAGGTAAGGTTAGGTTACGTTAGAATAGGTTAGGTTAGGTTACGTTAGGTTAGGTTAAGTTAGGTTAGGTTAGGTTTGGTTAGGTTAGGTTAGGTTAGCTTAGGTTAGGTTAGGTTGGGATGGGTTGAGTTAGGTTGGGTTAGGTTAGGTTAGGTTAGGTTAGGTTGGGTTAGGTTAGTTTAGCTTAGGTTAGGTTAGGTTAGGTAAAGTTGGTTGGGTTGGGTTGGGTTGGGTTAGGTTAGGTTAGGTTAGGTTAGGTAAGGTTAGGTTACGTTAGGTTACGTTAGGTTAAGGTATGAACCGTCGTAAAACCGCATTAAACAATGTCACTTAGTGACATGCAGTGTTTTTCACCTTTACAAGTTGAGAACTGTGATATCTAATGTGAAAGCGCTTGAAACCGTCATAATGTTAAAGAAAGCAATGTAAAGTAGCGAGTAAAACGTTTTCTAACGATAGAAGTGCGAAGGTTATGTTAGGTTGAGTTATGTTAGTTTAAGCTAGGTAGCGTCGTGCAACTACCAAAAACAACGTCATTTAACGAGATAGTGTTGTTTTATTGCGAGTACGAAACTGCGATAGGTGAAATGTTGTGAAAGCACACAAAACGGCATGAACAAGCCAAATACTGCGTGTTGTACAGTTACAAGTGCGAAACTGCTATGTTGTGATATTCTCGTTAAAGCGCATGCAAGCATCGTGAAACCTTAAAGAACGATGTCATTTAGCGAGATACAGCGTTCTGTACTGCAATAAGTTGGTGAAAAACTGTGAGGTTATGCAAATATCCTAATTGTGAACGAAACAGTGTAATAGAGCGTTTTTTAATACAAGTGCGAATGTTAGGTTAGGTTAAGATATGAACCGTCGTAAAACCGCATTAAACAATGTCACTTAGTGAGATGCAGTGTTTTTCACCATTACAAGTCGGGAACTGCGATATCTAATGTGAAAGCGCTTGCAAACGTCGTTAGGTTAGGTTAGGTTTGGTTAGGTTAGGTTAGGTTACGTTAGGTTAGGTTTGGTTAGGTTAGGTTTGGTTAGGTTAGGGTATGTTAGGTAAGCTTTGGTTAGGTTAGGTTAGGTAAGGTTAGGTTAGGTTAAGATATGAACCGCGCTAAAACCGCATTAAACAATGTCACTTAGTGAGATGCTGTGTTTTCCACCATTACAAGTCGGGAACTGCGATATCTAATGTGAAAGCGCATGAAACCGTCGTAATCTTGTAGAAAACATTGTAAAGTAGCGAATAAAACGTTTTCTAACGATAGAAGTGCGAAGGTTAGATTAGTTTGAGCTAGGTAGCGTCGTGAAACCACCAAAAACGATGTCATCTAACGAGATAGTGTTGTTTTATTGCGAGTACGAAACTCCGATAGGTGAAATATTGGGAAAGCACACAAAATGGCATGAACTAGCCAGATACTGCGTCTTGTGCCGTTACAAGTGCGAAACTGCTTTATTGTGATATTCTCGTTAAAGCGCATGCAAGCATCGTGAAACCTTAAAGAACAATGTCATTTAGCGAGATACAGCGTTCTGTACTGCAATAAGTTGGTGAAAAACTGTGAGGTTATGCAAATATCGTAATTGTGAACGAAACAGTGTAATAGAGCGTTTTTCAATACAAGTACGAATGTTAGGTTAGGTTAAGATATGAACCGTCGTAAAACCGCATTAAACAATGTCACTTAGTGAGATGCAGTGTTTTCACCATTACAAGTCGGGAACTGCGATATCTAATGTGAAAGCGCTTGCAAACGTCGTTAGGTTAGGTTAGGTTAGGTTAGGTTAGGTTAGGTTTGGTTAGGTTAGGTTAGGGTATGTTAGGTTAGGTTAGGTTAGGTTAGGTTAGGTTAGGTTAGGTTGGGTTAGGTAAGGTTAGGTTAGGTTAAGATATGAACCGCGCTAAAACCGCATTAAACAATGTCACTTAGTGAGATGCTGTGTTTTCCACCATTACAAGTCGGGAACTGCGATATCTAATGTGAAAGCGCTTGCAAACGTCGTTAGGTTAGGTTAGGTTAGGTTACGTTAGGTTAGGTTTGGTTAGGTTAGGTTAGGTTATGTTAGGTTAGGTTGGGTTAGGTTAGGTTAGGTTACGTTAGGTTAAGGTATGAACCGTCGTAAAACCGCAATAAACAATGTCACTTAGTGAGATGCAGTGTTTTTCACCTTTACAAGTTGGGAACTGCGATATCTAATGTGAAAGCGCTTGAAACCGTCGTAATGTTGTAGAAAGCAATGTAAAGTAGCGAGTAAAACGTTTTCTAACGATAGAAATGCGAAGGTTATGTTAGGTTGAGTTATGTTAGTTTAAGCTAGGTAGCGTCGTGAAACCACCAAAAACGACGTCATCTAACGAGATAGTGTTGTTTTATTGCGAGTACGAAACTGCGATAGGTAAAATGTTGTGAAAGCACACAAAACGGCATGAACAAGCCAAATACTGCGTGTTGTACCGTTACAAGTGCGAAACTGCTATGTTGTGACATTCTCGGTAAAGCGCATGCAAGTATCGTGAAACCTTAAAGAACGATGTCATTTAGCGAGATACAGCGTTCTGTACTGCAATAAGTTGGTGAGAAACTGTGAGGTGAAGCAAATATCGTAATTGTGAACGAAACAGTGTAATTGAGCGTCTTTAGATACAAGTGCGAATGTTAGGTTAGGTTGACATATCAACCGTCGTAAAACCGCATTAAACAATGTCACTTAGTGAGATGTAGTGTTTTTCAACATTACAAGTCGGGAACTACGATATCTAATGTGAAAGCGCATGAAACCGTCGTAATCTTGTAGAAAACATTGTAAAGTGGCGAGTAAAACGTTTTCTAACGATAGAAGTGCGACGGTTAGGTTAGGTTAGGTTAGTTTAAGCTAGGTAGCGTCGTGAAACTACCAAAAACGACGTCATCTAACGAGATAGTGTTGTTTTATAGCGAGTATTAAACTGCGATAGCTGAAATGTTGTGAAAGCACACAAAACGGCATGAACAAGCCAAATACTGCGTGTTCTACCGTTACAAGTGCGAAACTGCTATATTGTGATATTCTCGTTAAAGCGCATGCAAGCATCGTGAAACCTTAAAGAACAATGTCATTTAGCGAGATACAGCGTTCTGTACTGCAATAAGTTGGTGAAAAACTGTGAGGTTATGCAAATATCCTAATTGTGAACGAAACAGTGTAATAGAGCGTTTTTTAATACAAGTGCGAATGTTAGGTTAGGTTAAGATATGAACCGTCGTAAAACCGCATTAATCAATGTCACTTAGTGAGATGCAGTGTTTTTCACCATTAAAAGTCGGGAACTGCGATATCTAATGTGAAAGCCCTCGCAAACGTCGTTAGGTTAGGTTAGGTTAGGTTAGGTTAGGTTACGTTAGGTTAGGTTAGGTTAGGTTTGGTTAGGTTAGGTTAGGTTAGGTTAAGTTAGGGTATGTTAGGTAAGGTTTGGTTAGGTTAGGTTGGTTTAGGTAAGGTTAGGTTAGGTTAACATATGAACCGCGCTAAAACCGCTATAAACAATGTCACTTAGTGAGATGCTGTGTTTTTCACCATTACAAGTCGGGAACTGCGATATCTAATGTGAAAGCGCATGAAACCGTCGTAATCTTGTAGAAAACATTGTAAAGTAGCGAATAAAACGTTTTCTAACGATAGAAGTGCGAAGGTTCGGTTAGTTTGAGTTATGTTAGTTTAAGCTAGGTAGCGTCGTGAAACCACCAAAAACGACGTCATCTAACGAGATAGTGTTGTTTTAATGCGAATACGAAACTGCGACAGGTAAAATGTTCTGAAAGCACTCAAAACGGCATGAACAAGCCAAATACTGCGTGTTGTACCGTTACAAGTGCGAAACTGCTATGTTGTGACATTCTCGGTAAAGCGCATGCAAGTATCGTGAAACCTTAAAGAACGATGTCATTTAGCGAGATACAGCGTTCTGTACTGTAATAAGTTGGTGAGAAACTGTGAGGTCAAGCAAATATCGTAATTGTGAACGAAACAGTGTAATTGAGCGTCTTTAGATACAAGTGCGAATGTTAGGTTAGGTTGACATATCAACCGTCGTAAAACCGCATTAAACAATGTCACTTAGTAGGATGTAGTGTTTTTCAACATTACAAGTCGGGAACTACGATATCTAATGTGAAAGCGCTTGCAACCGTCGTTAGGTTAGGTTAGGTTAGGTTAGGTTAGGTTAGGTTAGGTTTGGTTAGGTTAGGTTAGGTTAGGTTAGGTTAGATTAGGTTAGGTTGGGTTGAGTTGGGTTAGGTTAGGTTAGGTTAGGTTAGGTTAAATTAGGTTAGGTTAGGTTAGGTTACGTTAGGTTAGGTTAGGTTAGGTAAGGATAATTTGGTTAGGTTAGGTAAGGTTAGGTTAGGTTAGGTTAGGTTGGGTTGGGTGTTGTTGGGTTGGGTTGGGTTGGGTTAGGTTGGGTTAGGTTAGGTTAGGTTACGTTAGGTTAGGTTAGGTTAGGTTACGTTAGGTTATGTTAGGTTAGGTTAGGTTACGTTAGGTTAGGTTAGGTCAGGTAAGGTTAGGTTACGTTAGAATAGGTTAGGTTAGGTTACGTTAGGTTAGGTTAAGTTAGGTTAGGTTAGGTTTGGTTAGGTTAGGTTAGGTTAGCTTAGGTTAGGTTAGGTTGGGATGGGTTGGGTTAGGTTGGGTTAGGTTAGGTTAGGTTAGGTTAGGTTGGGTTAGGTTAGTTTAGGTTAGGTTAGGTTAGGTTAGGTAAAGTTGGTTGGGTTAGGTTAGGTTAGGTTAGGTAAGGTTAGGTTAGATTAGGTTAGGTTAGGTTAAGGTATGAACCGTCGTAAAACCGCATTAAACAATGTCACTTAGTGAGATGCAGTGTTTTCACCATTACAAGTCGGGAACTGCGATATCTAATGTGAAAGCGCTTGCAAACGTCGTTAGGTTAGGTTAGGTTAGGTTAGGTTAGGTTAGGTTACGGTATGTTAGGTAAGGTTTGGTTAGGTTAGGTTAGGTTAGGTTGGGTTAGGTAAGGTTAGGTTAGGTCAAGATATGAACCGCGCTAAAACCGCATTAAACAATGTCACTTAGTGAGATGCTGTGTTTTCCACCATTACAAGTCGAGAACTGCGATATCTAATGTGAAAGCGCATGAAACCGTCGTAATCTTGTAGAAAACATTGTAAAGTAGCGAATAAAACGTTTTCTAACGATAGAAGTGCGAAGGTTCGGTTAGTTTGAGCTAGGTAGCGTCGTGAAACCACCAAAAACGATGTCATCTAACGAGATAGTATTGTTTTATTGCGAGTACGAAACTGCGATAGGTGAAATATTGGGAAAGTACACAAAATGGCATGAACTAGCCAGATACTGCGTCTTCTGCCGTTACAAGTGCGAAACTGCTATAATGTGATATTCTCGTTAAAGCGCATGCAAGCATCGTGAAACCTTAAAGAACAATGTCATTTAGCGAGATACAGCGTTCTGTACTGCAATAAGTTGGTGAAAAACTGTGAGGTTATGCAAATATCGTAATTGTGAACGAAACAGTGTAATAGAGCGTTTTTCAATACAAGTACGAATGTTAGGTTAGGTTAAGATATGAACCGTCGTAAAACCGCATTAAACAATGTCAATTACTGAGATGCAGTGTTTTTCACCATTAAAAGTGGGGAACTGCGATATTTAATGTGAAAGCGCTTGCAACCGTCGTTAGGTTAGGTTAGGTTAGGTTAGGTTAGGTTAGGTTAGATTAGGTTAGGTTGGGTTGAGTTGGGTTAGGTTAGGTTAGGTTAGGTTGGGTTAGGTTAGGTTAGGTTAGGTTAGGTTATGTTAGGTTAGGTTACGTTAGGTTAGGTTAGGTTAGGTTACGTTAGGTTAGGTTAGGTTAGGTAAGAATAATTTGGTTAGGTTAGGTAAGGTTAGGTTAGGTTAGGTTAGGTTGGGTTGGGTGTTGTTGGGTTGGGTTGGGTTGGGTTAGGTTGGGTTAGGTTAGGTTAGGTTACGTTAGGTTAGGTTAGGTTAGGTTACGTTAGGGTATGTTAGGTTAGGTTAGGTTACGTTAGGTTAGGTTAGGTCAGGTAAGGTTAGGTTACGTTAGAATAGGTTAGGTTAGGTTACGTTAGGTTAGGTTAAGTTAGGTTAGGTTAGGTTTGGTTAGGTTAGGTTAGGTTAGCTTAGGTTAGGTTAGGTTGGGATGGGTTGGGTTAGGTTGGGTTAGGTTAGGTTAGGTTAGGTTAGGTTGGGTTAGGTTAGTTTATGTTAGGTTAGGTTAGGTTAGGTTAAGTTGGGTTGGGTTAGGTTAGGTTAGGTTAGGTAAGGTTAGGTTAGGTTAGGTTAGGTTAGGTTAAGGTATGAACCGTCGTAAAACCGCATTAAACAATGTCACTTAGTGAGATGCAGTGTTTTCATCATTACAAGTCGGGAACTGCGATATCTAATGTGAAAGCGCTTGCAAACGTCGTTAGATTAGGTTAGGTTAGGTTAGGTTAGGTTAGGTTAGGTTTGGTTAGGTTAGGTTAGGTTAGGTTAGGGTATGTTAGGTAAGGTTTGGTTAGGTTAGGTTAGGTTAGGTTGGGTTAGGTAAGGTTAGGTTAGGTTAAGATATGAACCGCGCTAAAACCGCATTAAACAATGTCACTTAGTGAGATGCTGTGTTTTCCACCATTACAAGTCGGGAACTGCGATATCTAATGTGAAAGCGCATGAAACCGTCGTAATCTTGTAGAAAACATTGTAAAGTAGCGAATAAAACGTTTTCTAACGATAGAAGTGCGAAGGTTCGGTTAGTTTGAGCTAGGTAGCGTCGTGAAACCACCAAAAACGATGTCATCTAACGAGATAGTATTGTTTTATTGCGAGTACGAAACTGCGATAGGTGAAATATTGGGAAAGTACACAAAATGGCATGAACTAGCCAGATACTGCGTCTTGTGCCGTTACAAGTGCGAAACTGCTTTATTGTGATATTCTCGTTAAAGCGCATGCAAGTATCGTGAAACCTTAAAGAACGATGTCATTTAGCGAGATACAGCGTTCTGTACTGCAATAAGTTGGTGAAAAACTGTGAGGTTATGCAAATATCGTAATTGTGAACTAAAGAGTGTAATAGAGCGTTTTTCAATACAAGTACGAATGTTAGGTTAGGTTAAGATATGAACCGTCGTAAAACCGCATTAAACAATGTCACTTAGTGAGATGCAGTGTTTTTCACCATTACAAGTTGGGAACTGCGATATCTAATGTGAAAGCGCTTGCAAACGTCGTTAGGTTAGGTTAGGTTAGGTTAGGTTAGGTTACGTTAGGTTAGGTTTGGTTAGGTTAGGTTGGGTTGAGTTGGGTTAGGTTAGGTTAGGTTAGGTTGGGTTAGGTTAGGTTAGGTTAGGTTACGTTAGGTTAGGTTAGGTTACGTTAGGTTAGGTTAGGTTAGGTTACGTTAGGTTAGGTTAGGTTAGGTAAGGATAATTTGGTTAGGTTAGGTAAGGTTAGGTTAGCTTAGGTTAGGTTGGGTTGGGTGTTGTTGGGTTGGGTTGGGTTGGGTTAGGTTGGGTTAGGTTAGGTTAGGTTACGTTAGGTTAGGTTAGGTTAGGTGAGGTTACGTTATGTTAGGTTAGGTTAGGTTACGTTAGGTTAGGTTAGGTCAGGTAAGGTTAGGTTACGTTAGAATAGGTTAGGTTAGGTTACGTTAGGTTAGGTTAAGTTAGGTTAGGTTTGGTTAGCTTAGGTTAGGTTAGCTTAGGTCAGGTTAGGTTGGGTTGGGTTGGGTTAGGTTGGGTTAGGTTGGGTTAGGTTGGGTTAGGTTAGGTTAGGTTAGGTTAGGTTGGGTTAGGTTAGTTTAGGTTAGGTTAGGTTAGGTTAGGTTGGGTTGGGTTGGGTTAGGTTAGGTTAGGTTAGGTTAGGTAAGGTTAGGTTAGGTTAGGTTACGTTAGGTTAAGGTATGAACCGTCGTAAAACCGCATTAAACAATGTCACTTAGTGAGATGCAGTGTTTTTCACCTTTACAAGTTGAGAACTGTGATATCTAATGTGAAAGCGCTTGAAACCGTCATAATGTTGTAGAAAGCAATGTAAAGTAGTGAGTAAAACGTTTTCTAACGATAGAAGTGCGAAGGTTATGTTAGGTTGAGTTATGTTAGTTTAAGCTAGGTAGCGTCGTGCAACTACCAAAAACAACGTCATTTAACGAGATAGTGTTGTTTTATTGCGAGTACGAAACTCCGATAGGTGAAATATTGGGAAAGCACACAAAATGGCATGAACTAGCCAGATACTGCGTCTTGTGCCGTTACAAGTGCGAAACTGCTTTATTGTGATATTCTCGTTAAAGCGCATGCAAGTATCGTGAAACCTTAAAGAACGATGTCATTTAGCGAGATACAGCGTTCTGTACTGCAATAAGTTGGTGAAAAACTGTGAGGTTATGCAAATATCGTAATTGTGAACGAAAGAGTGTAATAGAGCGTTTTTCAATACAAGTACGAATGTTAGGTTAGGTTAAGATATGAACCGTCGTAAAACCGCATTAAACAATGTCACTTAGTGAGATGCAGTGTTTTTCACCATTACAAGTTGGGAACTGCGATATCTAATGTGAAAGCGCTTGCAAACGTCGTTAGGTTAGGTTAGGTTAGGTTAGGTTAGGTTAGGTTAGGTTACGTTAGGTTAGGTTTGGTTAGGTTAGGTTAGGTTAGGTTAGCTTGGGTTAGGTTAGGTTAGGTTACGTTAGGTTAAGGTATGAACCGTCGTAAAACCGCAATAAACAATGTCACTTAGTGAGATGCAGTGTTTTTCACCTTTACAAGTTGGGAACTGCGATATCTAATGTGAAAGCGCTTGAAACCGTCGTAATGTTGTAGAAAGCAATGTAAAGTAGCGAGTAAAACGTTTTCTAACGATAGAAGTGCGAAGGTTATGTTAGGTTGAGTTATGTTAGTTTAAGCTAGGTAGCGTCGTGAAACCACCAAAAACGACGTCATCTAACGAGATAGTGTTGTTTTATTGCGAGTACGAAACTGCGATAGGTAAAATGTTGTGAAAGCACACAAAACGGCATGAACAAGCCAAATACTGCGTGTTGTACCGTTACAAGTGCGAAACTGCTATGTTGTGACATTCTCGGTAAAGCGCATGCAAGTATCGTGAAACCTTAAAGAACGATGTCATTTAGCGAGATACAGCGTTCTGTACTGTAATAAGTTGGTGAGAAACTGTGAGGTCAAGCAAATATCGTAATTGTGAACGAAACAGTGTAATTGAGCGTCTTTAGATACAAGTGCGAATGTTAGGTTAGGTTGACATATCAACCGTCGTAAAACCGCATTAAACAATGTCACTTGGTGAGATGTAGTGTTTTTCAACATTACAAGTCGGGAACTACGATATCTAATGTGAAAGCGCATGAAACCGTCGTAATCTTGTAGAAAACATCGTAAAGTTGCGAGTAAACGTTTTCTTACGATAGAAGTGCGAAGGTTAGGTTAGGTTAGGTTAGTTTGAGCTAGGTAGCGTCGTGAAACTACCAAAAACGACGTCATCTAACGAGATAGTGTTGTTTTATTGCGAGTATTAAACTGCGATAGGTAAAATGTTGTGAATGCACACAAAACGGCATGAACAAGCCAAATACTGCGTGTTCTACCGTTAAAAGTGCGAAACTGCTATATTGTGATATTCTCGTTAAAGCGCATGCAAGCATCGTGAAACCTTAAAGAACGATGTCATTTAGCGAGATACAGCGTTCTGTACTGCAATAAGTTGGTGAAAAACTGTGAGGTTATGCAAATATCGTAATTGTGAACGAAACAGTGTAATAGAGCGTTTTTCAATACAAGTACGAATGTTAGGTTAGGTTAAGATATGAACCGTCGTAAAACCGCACTAAACAATGTCACTTAGTGAGATGCAGTGTTTTTCACCATTACAAGTTGGGAACTGCGATATCTAATGTGAAAGCACTTGCAAACGTCGTTAGGTTAGGTTAGGTTAGGTTAGGTTAGGTTACGTTAGGTTAGGTTTGGTTAGGTTAGGTTAGGTTAGGTTATGTTAGGTTAGGTTGGGTTAGGTTAGGTTAGGTTACGTTAGGTTAAGGTATGAACCGCAGTAAAACCGCAATAAACAATGTCACTTAGTGAGATGCAGTGTTTTTCACCTTTACAAGTTGGGAACTGCGATATCTAATGTGAAAGCGCTTGAAACCGTCGTAACGTTGTAGAAAGCAATGTAAAGTAGCGAGTAAAACGTTTTCTAACGATAGAAGTGCGAAGGTTATGTTAGGTTGAGTTATGTTAGTTTAAGCTAGGTAGCGTCGTGAAACCACCAAAAACGACGTCATCTAACGAGATAGTGTTGTTTTATTGCGAGTACGAAACTGCGATAGGTAAAATGTGAAAGCACACAAAACGGCATGAACAAGCCAAATACTGCGTGTTGTACCGTTACAAGTGCGAAACTGCTATGTTGTGACATTCTCGGTAAAGCGCATGCAAGTATCGTGAAACCTTAAAGAACGATGTCATTTAGCGAGATACAGCGTTCTGTACTGTAATAAGTTGGTGAGAAACTGTGAGGTCAAGCAAATATCGTAATTGTGAACGAAACAGTGTAATTGAGCGTCTTTAGATACAAGTGCGAATGTTAGGTTAGGTTGACATATCAACCGTCGTAAAACCGCATCAAACAATGTCACTTAGTGAGATGTAGTGTTTTTCAACATTACAAGTCGGGAACTACGATATCTAATGTGAAAGCGCATGAAACCGTCGTAATCTTGTAGAAAACATTGTAAAGTGGCGAGTAAAACGTTTTCTAACGATAGAAGTGCGACGGTTAGGTTAGGTTAGGTTAGTTTAAGCTAGGTAGCGTTGTGAAACTACCAAAAACGACGTCATCTAACGAGATAGTGTTGTTTTATAGCGAGTATTAAACTGCGATAGGTGAAATGTTGTGAAAGCACACAAAACGGCATGAACAAGCCAAATACTTCGTGTTCTACCGTTACAAGTGCGAAACTGCTATATTGTGATATTCTCGTTAAAGCGCATGCAAGCATCGTGAAACCTTAAAGAACAATGTCATTTAGCGAGATACAGCGTTCTGTACTGCAATAAGTTGGTGAAAAACTGTGAGGTTATGCAAATATCCTAATTGTGAACGAAACAGTGTAATAGAGCGTTTTTTAATACAAGTGCGAATGTTAGGTTAGGTTAAGATATGAACCGTCGTAAAACCGCATTAATCAATGTCACTTAGTGAGATGCAGTGTTTTTCACCATTACAAGTCGGGAACTGCGATATCTAATGTGAAAGCGCTTGCAAACGTCGTTAGGTTAGGTTAGGTTAGGTTAGGTTAGGTTACGTTAGGTTAGGTTAGGTTTGGTTAGGTTAGGTTAGGTTAGGTTAGGTTAGGGTATGTTAGGTAAGGTTTGGTTAGGTTAGGTTAGGTTAGGTTTGTTTAGGTAAGGTTAGGTTAGGTTAAGATATGAACCGCGCTAAAACCGCATTAAACAATGTCACTTAGTGAGATGCTGTGTTTTTCACCATTACAAGTCGGGAACTGCGATATCTAATGTGAAAGCGCATGAAACCGTCGTAATCTTGTAGAAAACATTGTAAAGTAGCGAATAAAACGCTTTCTAACGATAGAAGTGCGAAGGTTCGGTTAGTTTGAGTTATGTTAGTTTAAGCTAGGTAGCGTCGTGAAACCACCAAAAACGATGTCATCTAACGAGATAGTGTTGTTTTAATGCGAGTACGAAACTGCGACAGGTAAAATGTTCTGAAAGCACTCAAAACGGCATGAACAAGCCAAATACTGCGTGTTGTACCGTTGCAAGTGCGAAACTGCTATGTTGTGACATTCTCGGTAAAGCGCATGCAAGTATCGTGAAACCTTAAAGAACGATGTCATTTAGCGAGATACAGCGTTCTGTACTGTAATAAGTTGGTGAGAAACTGTGAGGTCAAGCAAATATCGTAATTGTGAACAAAACAGTGTAATTGAGCGTCTTTAGATACAAGTGCGAATGTTAGGTTAGGTTGACATATCAACCGTCGTAAAACCACATTAAACAATGTCACTTAGTGAGATGTAGTGTTTTTCAACATTACAAGTCGGGAACTACGATATCTAATGTGAAAGCGCATGAAACCGTCGTAATCTTGTAGAAAACATTATAAAGTGGCGAGTAAAACGTTTTCTAACGATAGAAGTGCGAAGGTTAGGTTAGGTTAGGTTAGTTGGGCTAGGTAGCGTCGTGAAACTACCAAAAACGACGTCATCTAACGAGATAGTGTTGTTTTATAGCGAGTATTAAACTGCGATAGGTGAAATGTTGTGAAAGCACACAAAAAGGCATGAACAAGCCAAATACTGCGTGTTCTACCGTTACAAGTGCGAAACTGCTATATTGTGATATTCTCGTTAAATCGCATGCAAGCATCGTGAAACCTTAAAGAACAATGTCATTTAGCGAGATACAGCGTTCTGTACTGCAATAAGTTGGTGAAAAACTGTGAGGTTATGCAAATATCGTAATTGTGAACAAAACAGTGTAATAGAGCATTTTTAGATACAAGTGCGAATGTTAGGTTAGGTTAAGATATGAACCGTCGTAAAACCGCATTAAACAATGTCAATTACTGAGATGCAGTGTTTTTCACCATTAAAAGTGGGGAACTGCGATATTTAATGTGAAAGCGCTTGCAACCGTCGTTAGGTTAGGTTAGGTTAGGTTAGGTTAGGTTAGATTAGGTTAGGTTGGGTTGAGTTGGGTTAGGTTAGGTTAGGTTAGGTTAGGTTGGGTTAGGTTAGGTTAGGTTAGGTTAGGTTACGTTAGGTTAGGTTACGTTAGGTTAGGTTAGGTTACGTTAGGTTAGGTTAGGTTAGGTAAGGATAATTTGGTTAGGTTAGGTAAGGTTAGGTTAGGTTAGGTTAGGTTGGGTTGGGTGTTGTTGGGTTGGGTTGGGTTGGGTTAGGTTGGGTTAGGTTAGGTTAGGTTACGTATGGTTAGGTTAGGTTAGGTTACGTTATGTTATGTTAGGTTAGGTTAGGTTACGTTAGGTTAGGTTAGGTCAGGTAAGGTTAGGTTACGTTAGAATAGGTTAGGTTAGGTTACGTTAGGTTAGGTTAAGTTAGGTTAGGTTAGGTTTGGTTAGGTTAGGTTAGGTTAGCTTAGGTTAGGTTAGGTTGGGATGGGTTGGGTTAGGTTGGGTTAGGTTAGGTTAGGTTAGGTTAGGTTGGGTTAGGTTAGTTTAGGTTAGGTTAGGTTAGGTTAGGTAAAGTTGGTTGGGTTAGGTTAGGTTAGGTTAGGTAAGGTTAGGTTAGGTTAGGTTAGGTTAGGTTAAGGTATGAACCGTTGTAAAACCGCATTAAACAATGTCACTTAGTGAGATGCAGTGTTTTCACCATTACAAGTCGGGAACTGCGATATCTAATGTGAAAGCGCTTGCAAACGTCGTTAGGTTAGGTTAGCTTAGGTTAGGTTAGGTTAGGTTAGGTTAGGTTTGGTTAGGTTAGGTTAGGTTAGGGTATGTTAGGTAAGGTTTGGTTAGGTTAGGTTAGGTTAGGTTGGGTTAGGTAAGGTTAGGTTAGGTTAAGATATGAACCGCGCTAAAACCGCATTAAACAATGTCACTTAGTGAGATGCTGTGTTTTCCACCATTACAAGTCGGGAACTGCGATATCTAATGTGAAAGCGCATGAAACCGTCGTAATCTTGTAGAAAACATTGCAAAGTAGCGAATAAAACGTTTTATAACGATAGAAGTGCGAAGGTTCGGTTAGTTTGAGCTAGGTAGCGTCGTGAAACCACCAAAAACGATGTCATCTAACGAGATAGTGTTGTTTTATTGCGAGTACGAAACTGCGATAGGTGAAATATTGGGAAAGTACACAAAATGGCATGAACTAGCCAGATACTGCGTCTTGTGCCGTTACAAGTGCGAAACTGCTTTATTGTGATATTCTCGTTAAAGCGCATGCAAGTATCGTGAAACCTTAAAGAACGATGTCATCTAGCGAGATACAGCGTTCTGTACTGTAATAATTCGGTGAGAAACTGTGAGGTCAAGCAAATATCGTAATTGTGAACGAAACAGTGTAATTGAGCGTATTTAGATACAAGTGCAAATGTTAGGTTAGGTTGAGATATCAACCGTCGTAAAACCGCATTAAACAATGTCACTTAGTGAGATGTAGTGTTTTTCAACATTACAAGTCGGGAACTACGATATCTAACGTGAAAGCGCATGAAACCGTCGTAATCTTGTAGAAAACATTGTAAAATTGCGAGTAAAACGTTTTCTAACGATAGAAGTGCGAAGGTTAGGTTAGGTTAGGTTAGTTTAAGCTAGGTAGCGTCGTGAAACTACCAAAAACGACGTCATCTAACGAGATAGTGTTGTTTTATTGCGAGTATTACACTGCGATAGGTGAAATGTTGTGAATGCACACAAAACGGCATGAACAAGCCAAATACTGCGTGTTCTACCGTTACAAGTGCGAAACTGCTATATTGTGATATTCTCGTTAAAGCGCATGCAAGCATCGTGAAACCTTAAAGAACAATGTCATTTAGCGAGATACAGCGTTCTGTACTGCAATAAGTTGGTGAAAAACTGTGAGGTTATGCAAATATCGTAATTGTGAACGAAACAGTGTAATAGAGCGTTTTTCAATACAAGTACGAATGTTAGGTTAGGTTAAGATATGAACCGTCGTAAAACCGCATTAAACAATGTCACTTAGTGAGATGCAGTGTTTTTCACCATTACAAGTTGGGAACTGCGATATCTAATGTGAAAGCGCTTGCAAACGTCGTTAGGTTAGGTTAGGTTAGGTTAGGTTACGTTAGGTTAGGTTTGGTTAGGTTAGGTTAGGTTAGGTTATGTTAGGTTAGGTTGGGTTAGGTTAGGTTAGGTTACGTTAGGTTAAGGTATGAACCGTCGTAAAACCGCAATAAACAATGTCACTTAGTGAGATGCAGTGTTTTTCACCTTTACAAGATGGGAACTGCGATATCTAATGTGAAAGCGCTTGAAACCGTCGTAATGTTGTAGAAAGCAATGTAAGGTAGCGAGTAAAACGTTTTCTAACGATAGAAGTGCGAAGGTTATGTTAGGTTGAGTTATGTTAGTTTAAGCTAGGTAGCGTCGTGAAACCACCAAAAACGACGTCATCTAACGAGATAGTGTTGTTTTATTGCGAGTACAAAACTGCGATAGGTAAAATGTTGTGAAAGCACACAAAACGGCATGAACAAGCCAAATACTGCGTGTTGTACCGTTACAAGTGCGAAACTGCTATGTTGTGATATTCTCGGTAAAGCGCATGCAAGTATCGTGAAACCTTAAAGAACGATGTCATTTCGCGAGATACAGCGTTCTGTACTGTAATAAGTTGGTGAGAAACTGTGAAGTCAAGCAAATATCGTAATTGTGAACGAAACAGTGTAATTGAGCGTCTTTAGATACAAGTGCGAATGTTAGGTTAGGTTGACATATCAACCGTCGTAAAACCGCATTAAACAATGTCACTTAGTGAGATGTAGTGTTTTTCAACATTGCAAGTCGGGAACTACGATATCTAATGTGAAAGGCATGAAACCGTCGTAATCTTGTAGAAAACATTGTAAAGTGGCGAGTAAAACGTTTTCTAACGATAGAAGTGCGAAGGTTAGGTTAGGTTAGGTTAGTTTAAGCTAGGTAGCGTCGTGAAACTACCAAAAACGACGTCATCTAACGAGATAGTGTTGTTTTATAGCGAGTATTAAACTGCGATAGGTGAAATGTTGTGAAAGCACACAAAACGGCATGAACAAGCCAAATACTGCGTGTTCCACCGTTACAAGTGCGAAACTGCTATATTGTGATATTCTCGTTAAAGCGCATGCAATCATCGTGAAACCTTAAAGAACAATGTCATTTAGCGAGATACAGCGTTCTGTACTGCAATAAGTTGGTGAAAAACTGTGAGGTTATGCAAATATCCTAATTGTGAACGAAACAGTGTAATAGAGCGTTTTTTAATACAAGTGCGAATGTTAGGTTAGGTTAAGATATGAACCGTCGTAAAACCGCATTAATCAATGTCACTTAGTGAGATGCAGTGTTTTTCACCATTACAAGTCGGGAACTGCGATATCTAATGTGAAAGCGCTTGCAAACGTCGTTAGGTTAGGTTAGGTTAGGTTAGGTTAGGTTAGGTTAGGTTTGGTTAGGTTAGGTTAGGTTAGGTTAGGTTAGGTTGGGTTGAGTTGGGTTAGGTTAGGTTAGGTTAGGTTAGGTTGGGTTAGGTTAGGTTACGTTAGGTTAGGTTAGGTTAGGTAAGGATAATTTGGTTAGGTTAGGTAAGGTTAGGTTAGGTTAGGTTAGGTTGGGTTGGGTGTTGTTGGGTTGGGTTGGGTTGGGTTAGGTTGGGTTAGGTTAGGTTAGGTTACGTTAGGTTAGGTTAGGTTAGGTTACGTTAGGTTATGTTAGGTTAGGTTAGGTTACGTTAGGTTAGGTTAGGTCAGGTAAGGTTAGGTTACGTTAGAATAGGTTAGGTTAGGTTACGTTAGGTTAGGTTAAGTTAGGTTAGGTTAGGTTTGGTTAGGTTAGGTTAGGTTAGCTTAGGTTAGGTTAGGTTGGGATGGGTTGAGTTAGGTTGGGTTAGGTTAGGTTAGGTTAGGTTAGGTTGGGTTAGGTTAGTTTAGCTTAGGTTAGGTTAGGTTAGGTAAAGTTGGTTGGGTTGGGTTGGGTTGGGTTAGGTTAGGTTAGGTTAGGTTAGGTAAGGTTAGGTTACGTTAGGTTACGTTAGGTTAAGGTATGAACCGTCGTAAAACCGCATTAAACAATGTCACTTAGTGACATGCAGTGTTTTTCACCTTTACAAGTTGAGAACTGTGATATCTAATGTGAAAGCGCTTGAAACCGTCATAATGTTGTAGAAAGCAATGTAAAGTAGCGAGTAAAACGTTTTCTAACGATAGAAGTGCGAAGGTTATGTTAGGTTGAGTTATGTTAGTTTAAGCTAGGTAGCGTCGTGCAACTACCAAAAACAACGTCATTTAACGAGATAGTGTTGTTTTATTGCGAGTACGAAACTGCGATAGGTGAAATGTTGTGAAAGCACACAAAACGGCATGAACAAGCCAAATACTGCGTGTTGTACAGTTACAAGTGCGAAACTGCTATGTTGTGATATTCTCGTTAAAGCGCATGCAAGCATCGTGAAACCTTAAAGAACGATGTCATTTAGCGAGATACAGCGTTCTGTACTGCAATAAGTTGGTGAAAAACTGTGAAGTTATGCAAATATCCTAATTGTGAACGAAACAGTGTAATAGAGCGTTTTTTAATACAAGTGCGAATGTTAGGTTAGGTTAAGATATGAACCGTCGTAAAACCGCATTAAACAATGTCACTTAGTGAGATGCAGTGTTTTTCACCATTACAAGTCGGGAACTGCGATATCTAATGTGAAAGCGCTTGCAAACGTCGTTAGGTTAGGTTAGGTTTGGTTAGGTTAGGTTAGGTTACGTTAGGTTAGGTTTGGTTAGGTTAGGTTTGGTTAGGTTAGGGTATGTTAGGTAAGCTTTGGTTAGGTTAGGTTAGGTAAGGTTAGGTTAGGTTAAGATATGAACCGCGCTAAAACCGCATTAAACAATGTCACTTAGTGAGATGCTGTGTTTTCCACCATTACAAGTCGGGAACTGCGATATCTAATGTGAAAGCGCATGAAACCGTCGTAATCTTGTAGAAAACATTGTAAAGTAGCGAATAAAACGTTTTCTAACGATAGAAGTGCGAAGGTTAGGTTAGTTTGAGCTAGGTAGCGTCGTGAAACCACCAAAAACGATGTCATCTAACGAGATAGTGTTGTTTTATTGCGAGTACGAAACTCCGATAGGTGAAATATTGGGAAAGCACACAAAATGGCATGAACTAGCCAGATACTGCGTCTTGTGCCGTTACAAGTGCGAAACTGCTTTATTGTGATATTCTCGTTAAAGCGCATGCAAGCATCGTGAAACCTTAAAGAACGATGTCATTTAGCGAGATACAGCGTTCTGTACTGCAATAAGTTGGTGAAAAACTGTGAGGTTATGCAAATATCGTAATTGTGAACGAAACAGTGTAATAGAGCGTTTTTCAATACAAGTACGAATGTTAGGTTAGGTTAAGATATGAACCGTCGTAAAACCGCATTAAACAATGTCACTTAGTGAGATGCAGTGTTTTCACCATTACAAGTCGGGAACTGCGATATCTAATGTGAAAGCGCTTGCAAACGTCGTTAGGTTAGGTTAGGTTAGGTTAGGTTAGGTTAGGTTTGGTTAGGTTAGGTTAGGGTATGTTAGGTTAGGTTAGGTTAGGTTAGGTTAGGTTGGGTTAGGTAAGGTTAGGTTAGGTTAAGATATGAACCGCGCTAAAACCGCATTAAACAATGTCACTTAGTGAGATGCTGTGTTTTCCACCATTACAAGTCGGGAACTGCGATATCTAATGTGAAAGCGCTTGCAAACGTCGTTAGGTTAGGTTAGGTTAGGTTACGTTAGGTTAGGTTTGGTTAGGTTAGGTTAGGTTATGTTAGGTTAGGTTGGGTTAGGTTAGGTTAGGTTACGTTAGGTTAAGGTATGAACCGTCGTAAAACCGCAATAAACAATGTCACTTAGTGAGATGCAGTGTTTTTCACCTTTACAAGTTGGGAACTGCGATATCTAATGTGAAAGCGCTTGAAACCGTCGTAATGTTGTAGAAAGCAATGTAAAGTAGCGAGTAAAACGTTTTCTAACGATAGAAGTGCGAAGGTTATGTTAGGTTGAGTTATGTTAGTTTAAGCTAGGTAGCGTCGTGAAACCACCAAAAACGACGTCATCTAACGAGATAGTGTTGTTTTATTGCGAGTACGAAACTGCGATAGGTAAAATGTTGTGAAAGCACACAAAACGGCATGAACAAGCCAAATACTGCGTGTTGTACCGTTACAAGTGCGAAACTGCTATGTTGTGACATTCTCGGTAAAGCGCATGCAAGTATCGTGAAACCTTAAAGAACGATGTCATTTAGCGAGATACAGCGTTCTGTACTGCAATAAGTTGGTGAGAAACTGTGAGGTGAAGCAAATATCGTAATTGTGAACGAAACAGTGTAATTGAGCGTCTTTAGATACAAGTGCGAATGTTAGGTTAGGTTGACATATCAACCGTCGTAAAACCGCATTAAACAATGTCACTTAGTGAGATGTAGTGTTTTTCAACATTACAAGTCGGGAACTACGATATCTAATGTGAAAGCGCATGAAACCGTCGTAATCTTGTAGAAAACATTGTAAAGTGGCGAGTAAAACGTTTTCTAACGATAGAAGTGCGACGGTTAGGTTAGGTTAGGTTAGTTTAAGCTAGGTAGCGTCGTGAAACTACCAAAAACGACGTCATCTAACGAGATAGTGTTGTTTTATAGCGAGTAATAAACTGCGATAGGTGAAATGTTGTGAAAGCACACAAAACGGCATGAACAAGCCAAATACTGCGTGTTCTACCGTTACAAGTGCGAAACTGCTATATTGTGATATTCTCGTTAAAGCGCATGCAAGCATCGTGAAACCTTAAAGAACAATGTCATTTAGCGAGATACAGCGTTCTGTACTGCAATAAGTTGGTGAAAAACTGTGAGGTTATGCAAATATCCTAATTGTGAACGAAACAGTGTAATAGAGCGTTTTTTAATACAAGTGCGAATGTTAGGTTAGGTTAAGATATGAACCGTCGTAAAACCGCATTAATCAATGTCACTTAGTGAGATGCAGTGTTTTTCACCATTAAAAGTCGGGAACTGCGATATCTAATGTGAAAGCCCTCGCAAACGTCGTTAGGTTAGGTTAGGTTAGGTTAGGTTAGGTTAGGTTACGTTAGGTTAGGTTAGGTTAGGTTTGGTTAGGTTAGGTTAGGTTAGGTTAGGTTAGGGTATGTTAGGTAAGGTTTGGTTAGGTTAGGTTGGTTTAGGTAAGGTTAGGTTAGGTTAGGTTAAGATATGAACCGTTAGTTTAAGCTAGGTAGCGTCGTGAAACCACCAAAAACGACGTCATCTAACGAGATAGTGTTGTTTTAATGCGAATACGAAACTGCGACAGGTAAAATGTTCTGAAAGCACTCAAAACGGCATGAACAGGCCAAATACTGCGTGTTGTACCGTTACAAGTGCGAAACTGCTATGTTGTGACATTCTCGGTAAAGCGCATGCAAGTATCGTGAAACCTTAAAGAACGATGTCATTTAGCGAGATACAGCGTTCTGTACTGTAATAAGTTGGTGAGAAACTGTGAGGTCAAGCAAATATCGTAATTGTGAACGAAACAGTGTAATTGAGCGTCTTTAGATACAAGTGCGAATGTTAGGTTAGGTTGACATATCAACCGTCGTAAAACCGCATTAAACAATGTCACTTAGTAGGATGTAGTGTTTTTCAACATTACAAGTCGGGAACTACGATATCTAATGTGAAAGCGCTTGCAACCGTCGTTAGGTTAGGTTAGGTTAGGTTAGGTTAGGTTAGGTTTGGTTAGGTTAGGTTAGGTTAGGTTAGGTTAGATTAGGTTAGGTTGGGTTGAGTTGGGTTAGGTTAGGTTAGGTTAGGTTAGGTTAAATTAGGTTAGGTTAGGTTACGTTAGGTTAGGTTAGGTTAGGTAAGGATAATTTGGTTAGGTTAGGTAAGGTTAGGTTAGGTTAGGTTAGGTTGGGTTGGGTGTTGTTGGGTTGGGTTGGGTTGGGTTAGGTTGGGTTAGGTTAGGTTAGGTTACGTTAGGTTAGGTTAGGTTAGGTTACGTTAGGTTATGTTAGGTTAGGTTAGGTTACGTTAGGTTAGGTTAGGTCAGGTAAGGTTAGGTTACGTTAGAATAGGTTAGGTTAGGTTACGTTAGGTTAGGTTAAGTTAGGTTAGGTTAGGTTTGGTTAGGTTAGGTTAGGTTAGCTTAGGTTAGGTTAGGTTGGGATGGGTTGGGTTAGGTTGGGTTAGGTTAGGTTAGGTTAGGTTAGGTTGGGTTAGGTTAGTTTAGGTTAGGTTAGGTTAGGTTAGGTAAAGTTGGTTGGGTTATGTTAGGTTAGGTTAGGTAAGGTTAGGTTAGATTAGGTTAGGTTAGGTTAAGGTATGAACCGTCGTAAAACCGCATTAAACAATGTCACTTAGTGAGATGCAGTGTTTTCACCATTACAAGTCGGGAACTGCGATATCTAATGTGAAAGCGCTTGCAAACGTCGTTAGGTTAGGTTAGGTTAGGTTAGGTTAGGTTACGGTATGTTAGGTAAGGTTTGGTTAGGTTAGGTTAGGTTAGGTTGGGTTAGGTAAGGTTAGGTTAGGTCAAGATATGAACCGCGCTAAAACCGCATTAAACAATGTCACTTAGTGAGATGCTGTGTTTTCCACCATTACAAGTCGAGAACTGCGATATCTAATGTGAAAGCGCATGAAACCGTCGTAATCTTGTAGAAAACATTGTAAAGTAGCGAATAAAACGTTTTCTAACGATAGAAGTGCGAAGGTTCGGTTAGTTTGAGCTAGGTAGCGTCGTGAAACCACCAAAAACGATGTCATCTAACGAGATAGTATTGTTTTATTGCGAGTACGAAACTGCGATAGGTGAAATATTGGGAAAGTACACAAAATGGCATGAACTAGCCAGATACTGCGTCTTCTGCCGTTACAAGTGCGAAACTGCTATAATGTGATATTCTCGTTAAAGCGCATGCAAGCATCGTGAAACCTTAAAGAACAATGTCATTTAGCGAGATACAGCGTTCTGTACTGCAATAAGTTGGTGAAAAACTGTGAGGTTATGCAAATATCGTAATTGTGAACGAAACAGTGTAATAGAGCGTTTTTCAATACAAGTACGAATGTTAGGTTAGGTTAAGATATGAACCGTCGTAAAACCGCATTAAACAATGTCAATTACTGAGATGCAGTGTTTTTCACCATTAAAAGTGGGGAACTGCGATATTTAATGTGAAAGCGCTTGCAACCGTCGTTAGGTTAGGTTAGGTTAGGTTAGGTTAGGTTAGGTTAGGTTAGGTTAGATTAGGTTAGGTTGGGTTGAGTTGGGTTAGGTTAGGTTAGGTTAGGTTAGGTTATGTTAGGTTAGGTTACGTTAGGTTAGGTTAGGTTAGGTAAGGATAATTTGGTTAGGTTAGGTAAGGTTAGGTTAGGTTAGGTTAGGTTGGGTTGGGTGTTGTTGGGTTGGGTTAGGTTAGGTTACGTTAGGTTAGGTTAGGTTAGGTAAGGATAATTTGGTTAGGTTAGGTAAGGTTAGGTTAGGTTAGGTTAGGTTGGGTTGGGTGTTGTTGGGTTGGGTTGGGTTGGGTTAGGTTGGGTTAGGTTAGGTTAGGTTACGTTAGGTTAGGTTAGGTTAGGTTACGTTAGGGTATGTTAGGTTAGGTTAGGTTACGTTAGGTTAGGTTAGGTCAGGTAAGGTTAGGTTACGTTAGAATAGGTTAGGTTAGGTTACGTTAGGTTAGGTTAAGTTAGGTTAGGTTAGGTTTGGTTAGGTTAGGTTAGGTTAGCTTAGGTTAGGTTAGGTTGGGATGGGTTGGGTTAGGTTGGGTTAGGTTAGGTTAGGTTAGGTTAGGTTGGGTTAGGTTAGTTTATGTTAGGTTAGGTTAGGTTAGGTTAAGTTGGGTTGGGTTAGGTTAGGTTAGGTTAGGTAAGGTTAGGTTAGGTTAGGTTAGGTTAGGTTAAGGTATGAACCGTCGTAAAACCGCATTAAACAATGTCACTTAGTGAGATGCAGTGTTTTCATCATTACAAGTCGGGAACTGCGATATCTAATGTGAAAGCGCTTGCAAACGTCGTTAGATTAGGTTAGGTTAGGTTAGGTTAGGTTAGGTTAGGTTTGGTTAGGTTAGGTTAGGTTAGGTTAGGGTATGTTAGGTAAGGTTTGGTTAGGTTAGGTTAGGTTAGGTTGGGTTAGGTAAGGTTAGGTTAGGTTAAGATATGAACCGCGCTAAAACCGCATTAAACAATGTCACTTAGTGAGATGCTGTGTTTTCCACCATTACAAGTCGGGAACTGCGATATCTAATGTGAAAGCGCATGAAACCGTCGTAATGTTGTAGAAAACATTGTAAAGTAGCGAATAAAACGTTTTCTAACGATAGAAGTGCGAAGATTCGGTTAGTTTGAGCTAGGTAGCGTCGTGAAACCACCAAAAACGATGTCATCTAACGAGATAGTATTGTTTTATTGCGAGTACGAAACTGCGATAGGTGAAATATTGGGAAAGTACACAAAATGGCATGAACTAGCCAGATACTGCGTCTTGTGCCGTTACAAGTGCGAAACTGCTTTATTGTGATATTCTCGTTAAAGCGCATGCAAGTATCGTGAAACCTTAAAGAACGATGTCATTTAGCGAGATACAGCGTTCTGTACTGCAATAAGTTGGTGAAAAACTGTGAGGTTATGCAAATATCGTAATTGTGAACGAAAGAGTGTAATAGAGCGTTTTTCAATACAAGTACGAATGTTAGGTTAGGTTAAGATATGAACCGTCGTAAAACCGCATTAAACAATGTCACTTAGTGAGATGCAGTGTTTTTCACCATTACAAGTTGGGAACTGCGATATCTAATGTGAAAGCGCTTGCAAACGTCGTTAGGTTAGGTTAGGTTAGGTTAGGTTAGGTTACGTTAGGTTAGGTTTGGTTAGGTTAGGTTGGGTTGAGTTGGGTTAGGTTAGGTTAGGTTAGGTTGGGTTAGGTTAGGTTAGGTTAGGTTACGTTAGGTTAGGTTAGGTTACGTTAGGTTAGGTTAGGTTAGGTTACGTTAGGTTAGGTAAGGATAATTTGGTTAGGTTAGGTAAGGTTAGGTTAGCTTAGGTTAGGTTGGGTTGGGTGTTGTTGGGTTGGGTTGGGTTGGGTTAGGTTGGGTTAGGTTAGGTTAGGTTACGTTAGGTTAGGTTAGGTTAGGTGAGGTTACGTTATGTTAGGTTAGGTTAGGTTACGTTAGGTTAGGTTAGGTCAGGTAAGGTTAGGTTACGTTAGAATAGGTTAGGTTAGGTTACGTTAGGTTAGGTTAAGTTAGGTTAGGTTAGGTTTGGTTAGCTTAGGTTAGGTTAGCTTAGGTTAGGATAGGTTGGGTTGGGTTGGGTTAGGTTGGGTTAGGTTGGGTTAGGTTAGGTTAGGTTAGGTTGGGTTAGGTTAGTTTAGGTTAGGTTAGGTTAGGTTAGGTTGGGTTGGGTTGGGTTAGGTTAGGTTAGGTTAGGTTAGGTAAGGTTAGGTTAGGTTAGGTTACGTTAGGTTAAGGTATGAACCGTCGTAAAACCGCATTAAACATTGTCACTTAGTGAGATGCAGTGTTTTTCACCTTTACAAGTTGAGAACTGTGATATCTAATGTGAAAGCGCTTGAAACCGTCATAATGTTGTAGAAAGCAATGTAAAGTAGTGAGTAAAACGTTTTCTAACGATAGAAGTGCGAAGGTTATGTTAGGTTGAGTTATGTTAGTTTAAGCTAGGTAGCGTCGTGCAACTACCAAAAACAACGTCATTTAACGAGATAGTGTTGTTTTATTGCGAGTACGAAACTGCGATAGGTGAAATGTTGTGAAAGCACACAAAACGGCATGAACAAGCCAAATACTGCGTGTTGTACAGTTACAAGTGCGAAACTGCTATGTTGTGATATTCTCGTTAAAGCGCATGCAAGCATCGTGAAACCTTAAAGAACGATGAAATTTAGCGAGATACAGCGTTCTGTACTGCAATAAGTTGGTGAAAAACTGTGAGGTTATGCAAATATCCTAATTGTGAACGAAACAGTGTAATAGAGCGTTTTTTAATACAAGTGCGAATGTTAGGTTAGGTTAAGACATGAACCGTCGTAAAACCGCATTAAACAATGTCACTTAGTGAGATGCAGTGTTTTTCACCATTAAGGGTCGGGAACTGCGATATCTAATGTGAAAGCGCTTGCAAACGTCGTTAGGTTAGGTTAGGTTTGGTTAGGTTAGGTTAGGTTAGGTTAGGTTACATTAGGTTAGGTTAGGTTAGGTTTGGTTAGGTTAGGTTAGGTTAAGATATGAACCGCGCTAAAACCGCATTAAACAATGTCACTTAGTGAGATGCTGTGTTTTCCACCATTACAAGTCGGGAACTGCGATATCTAATGTGAAAGCGCATGAAACCGTCGTAATCTTGTAGAAAACATTGTAAAGTAGCGAATAAAACGTTTTCTAACGATAGAAGTGCGAAGGTTTGGTTAGTTTGAGCTATGTAGCGTCGTGAAACCACCAAAAACGATGTCATCTAACGAGATAGTGTTGTTTTATTGCGAGTACGAAACTGCGATAGGTGAAATATTGGGAAAGCACACAAAATGGCATGAACTAGCCAGATACTGCGTCTTGTGCCGTTACAAGTGCGAAACTGCTTTATTGTGATATTCTCGTTAAAGCGCATGCAAGTATCGTGAAACCTTAAAGAACGATGTCATCTAGCGCGATACAGCGTTCTGTACTGTAATAAGTTGGTGAGAAACTGTGAGGTCAAGCAAATATCGTAATTGTGAACGAAACAGTGTAATTGAGCGTATTTAGATACAAGTGCGAATGTTAGGTTAGGTTGAGATATCAACCGTCGTAAAACCGCATTAAACAATGTCACTTAGTGAGATGTAGTGTTTTTCAACATTACAAGTCGGGAACTACGATATCTAATGTGAAAGCGCATGAAACCGTCGTAATCTTGTAGAAAACATTGTAAAATTGCGAGTAAAACGTTTTCTAAAGATAGAAGTGCGAAGGTTAGCTTGAGTTATGTTAGTTTAAGCTATGTAGCGTCGTCAGACCACCAAAAAGGACGTCATCTAACGAGATAGTGTTGTTTTATTGCATGTACGAAACTGCAATAGGTGAAATGTTGTGAAAGTACACAAAACGGCTTGAACAAGCCAGATACTGCGTGTTGTACCGTTACAAGTGCGAAACTGCTATAATGTGATATTCTCGTTAAAGCGCATGCAAGCATCGTGAAACCTTAAAGAACGATGTCATTTAGCGAGATACAGCGTTCTGTACTGCAATAAGTTGGTGAAAAACTGTGAGGTTATGCAAATATCGTAATTGTGAACGAAACAGTGTAATTGAGCGTCTTTAGATACAAGTGCGAATGTTAGGTTAGGTTGACATATCAACCGTCGTAAAACCGCATTAAACAATGTCACTTAGTGAGATGTAGTGTTTTTCAACATTACAAGTCCGGAACTACGATATCTAATGTGAAAGCGCATGAAACCGTCGTAATCTTGTAGAAAACATTGTAAAGTGGCGAGTAAAACGTTTTCTAACGATAGAAGTGCGACGGTTAGGTTAGGTTAGTTTAAGCTAGGTAGCGTCGTGAAACTACCAAAAACGACGTCATCTAACGAGATAGTGTTGTTTTATAGCGAGTATTAAACTGCGATAGGTGAAATGTTGTGAAAGCACACAAAACGGCATGAACAAGCCAAATACTGCGTGTTCTACCGTTACAAGTGCGAAACTGCTATACTGTGATATTCTCGTTAAAGCGCATGCAAGCATCGTGAAACCTTAAAGAACAATGTCATTTAGCGAGATACAGCGTTCTGTACTGCAATAAGTTGGTGAAAAACTGTGAGGTTATGCAAATATCCTAATTGTGAACGAAACAGTGTAATAGAGCGTTTTTTAATACAAGTGCGAATGTTAGGTTAGGTTAAGATATGAACCGTCGTAAAACCGCATTAATCAATGTCACTTAGTGAGATGCAGTGTTTTTCACCATTACAAGTCGGGAACTGCGATATCTAATGTGAAAGCGCTCGCAAACGTCGTTAGGTTAGGTTAGGTTAGGTTAGGTTAGGTTACGTTAGGTTAGGTTAGGTTAGGTTTGGTTAGGTTAGGTTAGGTTAGGTTAGGTTAGGGTATGTTAGGTAAGGTTTGGTTAGGTTAGGTTAGGTTAGGTTGGTTTAGGTAAGGTTAGGTTAGGTTAAGATATGAACCGCGCTAAAACCGCATTAAACAATGTCACTTAGTGAGATGCTGTGTTTTTCACCATTACAAGTCGGGAACTGCGATATCTAATGTGAAAGCGCATGAAACCGTCGTAATCTTGTAGAAAACATTGTAAAGTAGCGAATAAAACGTTTTCTAACGATAGAAGTGCGAAGGTTCGGTTAGTTTGAGTTATGTTAGTTTAAGCTAGGTAGCGTCGTGAAACCACTAAAAACGACGTCATCTAACGAGATAGTGTTGTTTTAATGCGAACACAAAACTGCGACAGAAAAATGTTCTGAAAGCACTCAAAACGGCATGAACAAGCCAAATACTGCGTGTTGTACCGTTACAAGTGCGAAACTGCTATGTTGTGACATTCTCGGTAAAGCGCATGCAAGTATCGTGAAACCTTAAAGAACGACGTCATTTAGCGAGATACAGCGTTCTGTACTGTAATAAGTTGGTGAGAAACTGTGAGGTCAAGCAAATATCGTAATTGTGAACGAAACAGTGTAATTGAGCGTCTTTAGATACAAGTGCGAATGTTAGGTTAGGTTGACATATCAACCGTCGTAAAACCGCATTAAACAATGTCACTTAGTGAGATGTAGTGTTTTTCAACATTACAAGTCGGGAACTACGATATCTAATGTGAAAGCGCATGAAACCGTCGTAATTTTGTAGAAAACATTGTAAAGTTGCGAGTAAAACGTTTTCTAGCGATAGAAGTGCGAAGGTTAGGTTAGGTTAGGTTAGTTTAAGCTAGGTAGCGTCGTAAAACTACCAAAAACCACGTCATCTAACGAGATAGTGTTGTTTTATAGCGAGTATTAAACTGCGATCGGTGAAATGTTGTGAAAGCACACAAAACGGCATGAACAAGCCAAATACTGCGTGTTCTTCCGTTACAAGTGCGAAACTGCTATATTGTGATATTCTCGTTAAATCGCATGCAAGCATCGTGAAACCTTAAAGAACAATGTCATTTAGCGAGATACAGCGTTCTGTACTGCAATAAGTTGGTGAAAAACTGTGAGGTTATGCAAATATCGTAATTGTGAACAAAACAGTGTAATAGAGCGTTTTTAGATACAAGTGCGAATGTTAGGTTAGGTTAAGATATGAACCGTCGTAAAACCGCATTAAACAATGTCAATTACTGAGATGCAGTGTTTTTCACCATTAAAAGTGGGGAACTGCGATATTTAATGTGAAAGCGCTTGCAACCGTCGTTAGGTTAGGTTAGGTTAGGTTAGGTTAGGTTAGGTTAGGTTTGGTTAGGTTAGGTTAGGTTAGGTTAGGTTAGGTTAGATTAGGTTAGGTTGGGTTGAGTTGGGTTAGGTTAGGTTAGGTTAGGTTGGGTTAGGTTAGGTTAGGTTAGGTTAGGTTATGTTAGGTTAGGTTACGTTAGGTTAGGTTAGGTTAGGTTACGTTAGGTTAGGTTAGGTTAGGTAAGGATAATTTGGTTAGGTTAGGTAAGGTTAGGTTAGGTTAGGTTAGGTTGGGTTGGGTGTTGTTGGGTTGGGTTGGGTTGGGTTAGGTTGGGTTAGGTTAGGTTAGGTTACGTTAGGTTAGGTTAGGTTAGGTTACGTTAGGTTATGTTAGGTTAGGTTAGGTTACGTTAGGTTAGGTTATGTCAGGTAAGGTTAGGGTACGTTAGAATAGGTTAGGTTAGGTTACGTTAGGTTAGGTTAAGTTAGGTTAGGTTAGGTTTGGTTAGGTTAGGTTAGGTTAGCTTAGGTTAGGTTAGGTTGGGATGGGTTAGGTTGGGTTAGGTTAGGTTAGGTTAGGTTAGGTTGGGTTAGGTTAGTTTAGGTTAGGTTAGGTTAGGTTAGGTTAAGTTGGGTTGGGTTAGGTTAGGTTAGGTTAGGTAAGGTTAGGTTAGGTTAGGTTAAGGTATGAACCGTCGTAAAACCGCATTAAACAATGTCACTTAGTGAGATGCAGTGTTTTCATCATTACAAGTCGGGAACTGCGATATCTAATGTGAAAGCGCTTGCAAACGTCGTTAGGTTAGGTTAGGTTAGGTTAGGTTAGGTTTGGTTAGGTTAGGTTAGGTTAGGTTAGGGTATGTTAGGTAAGGTTTGGTTAGGTTAGGTTAGGTTAGGTTGGGTTAGGTAAGGTTAGGTTAGGTTAAGATATGAACCGCGCTAAAACCGCATTAAACAATGTCACTTAGTGAGATGCTGTGTTTTCCACCATTACAAGTCGGGAACTGCGATATCTAATGTGAAAGCGCATGAAACCGTCGTAATCTTGTAGAAAACATTGTAGAGTAGCGAATAAAACGTTTTCTAACGATAGAAGTGCGAAGGTTCGGTTAGTTTGAGCTAGGTAGCGTCGTGAAACCACCAAAAACGATGTCATCTAACGAGATAGTATTGTTTTATTGCGAGTACGAAACTGCGATAGGTGAAATATTGGGAAAGTACACAAAATGGCATGAACTAGCCAGATACTGCGTCTTGTGCCGTTACAAGTGCGAAACTGCTTTATTGTGATATTCTCGTTAAAGCGCATGCAAGTATCGTGAAACCTTAAAGAACGATGTCATTTAGCGAGATACAGCGTTCTGTACTGCAATAAGTTGGTGAAAAACTGTGAGGTTATGCAAATATCGTAATTGTGAACAAAACAGTGTAATAGAGCGTTTTTAGATACAAGTGCGAATGTTAGGTTAGGTTAAGATATGAACCGTCGTAAAACCGCATTAAACAATGTCAATTACTGAGATGCAGTGTTTTTCACCATTAAAAGTGGGGAACTGCGATATTTAATGTGAAAGCGCTTGCAACCGTCGTTAGGTTAGGTTAGGTTAGGTTAGGTTAGGTTTGGTTAGGTTAGGTTAGGTTAGGTTAGGTTAGATTAGGTTAGGTTGGGTTGAGTTGGGTTAGGTTAGGTTAGGTTAGGTTGGGTTATGTTAGGTTAGGTTAGGTTAGGTTATGTTAGGTTAGGTTACGTTAGGTTAGGTTAGGTTAGGTTACGTTAGGTTAGGTTAGGTTAGGTAAGGATAATTTGGTTAGGTTAGGTAAGGTTAAGTTAGGTTGGGTTAGGTTGGGTTGGGTGTTGTTGGGTTGGGTTGGGTTGGGTTAGGTTGGGTTAGGTTAGGTTAGGTTACGTTAGGTTAGGTTAGGTTAGGTTACGTTAGGTTATGTTAGGTTAGGTTAGGTTACGTTAGGTTAGGTTAGGTCAGGTAAGGTTAGGTTACGTTAGAATAGGTTAGGTTAGGTTACGTTAGGTTAGGTTAAGTTAGGTTAGGTTAGGTTTGGTTAGGTTAGGTTAGGTTAGCTTAGGTTAGGTTAGGTTGGGATGGGTTGGGTTAGGTTGGGTTAGGTTAGGTTAGGTTAGGTTAGGTTGGGTTAGGTTAGTTTTTAGGTTAGGTTAGGTTAGGTTAAGTTGGGTTGGGTTAGGTTAGGTTAGGTTAGGTAAGGTTAGGTTAGGTTAGGTTAGGTTAAGGTATGAACCGTCGTAAAACCGCTTTAAACAATGTCACTTAGTGAGATGCAGTGTTTTCATCATTACAAGTCGGAAACTGCGATATCTAATGTGAAAGCGCTTGCAAACGTCGTTAGGTTAGGTTAGGTTAGGTTAGGTTAGGTTAGGTTAGGTTTGGTTAGGTTAGGTTAGGTTAGGTTAGGGTATGTTAGGTAAGGTTTGGTTAGGTTAGGTTAGGTTAGGTTGGGTTAGGTAAGGTTAGGTTAGGTTAAGATATGAACCGCGCTAAAACCGCATTAAACAATGTCACTTAGTGAGATGCTGTGTTTTCCACCATTACAAGTCGGGAACTGCGATATCTAATGTGAAAGCGCATGAAACCGTCGTAATCTTGTAGAAAACATTGTAAAGTAGCGAATAAAACGTTTTCTAACGATAGAAGTGCGAAGGTTCGGTTAGTTTGAGCTAGGTAGCGTCGTGAAACCACCAAAAACGATGTCATCTAACGAGATAGTATTGTTTTATTGCGAGTACGAAACTGCGATAGGTGAAATATTGGGAAAGTACACAAAATGGCATGAACTAGCCAGATACTGCGTCTTGTGCCGTTACAAGTGCGAAACTGCTTTATTGTGATATTCTCGTTAAAGCGCATGCAAGTATCGTGAAACCTTAAAGAACGATGTCATTTAGCGAGATACAGCGTTCTGTACTGCAATAAGTTGGTGAAAAACTGTGAGGTTATGCAAATATCGTAATTGTGAACGAAAGAGTGTAATAGAGCGTTTTTCAATACAAGTACGAATGTTAGGTTAGGTTAAAATATGAACCGTCGTAAAACCGCATTAAACAATGTCACTTAGTGAGATGCAGTGTTTTTCACCATTACAAGTTGGGAACTGCGATATCTAATGTGAAAGCGCTTGCAAACGTCGTTAGGTTAGGTTAGGTTAGGTTAGGTTAGGTTACGTTAGGTTAGGTTTGGTTAGGTTAGGTTGGGTTGAGTTGGGTTAGGTTAGGTTAGGTTAGGTTGGGTTAGGTTAGGTTAGGTTAGGTTACGTTAGGTTAGGTTAGGTTACGTTAGGTTAGGTTAGGTTAGGTTACGTTAGGTTAGGTTAGGTTAGGTAAGGATAATTTGGTTAGGTTAGGTAAGGTTAGGTTAGCTTAGGTTAGGTTGGGTTGGGTGTTGTTGGGTTGGGTTGGGTTGGGTTAGGTTAGGTTAGGTTAGGTTAGGTTACGTTAGGTTAGGTTAGGTTAGGTGAGGTTACGTTATGTTAGGTTAGGTTAGGTTACGTTAGGTTAGGTTAGGTCAGGTAAGGTTAGGTTACGTTAGAATAGGTTAGTTAGGTTACGTTAGGTTAGGTTAAGTTAGGTTAGGTTAGGTTTGGTTAGCTTAGGTTAGGTTAGCTTAGGTTAGGTTAGGTTGGGTTGGGTTGGGTTAGGTTGGGTTAGGTTGGGTTAGGTTAGGTTAGGTTAGGTTGGGTTAGGTTAGTTTAGGTTAGGTTAGGTTAGGTTAGGTTGGGTTGGGTTGGGTTAGGTTAGGTTAGGTTAGGTTAGGTAAGGTTAGGTTAGGTTAGGTTACGTTAGGTTAAGGTATGAACCGTCGTAAAACCGCATTAAACAATGTCACTTAGTGAGATGCAGTGTTTTTCACCTTTACAAGTTGAGAACTGTGATATCTAATGTGAAAGCGCTTGAAACCGTCATAATGTTGTAGAAAGCAATGTAAAGTAGTGAGTAAAACGTTTTCTAACGATAGAAGTGCGAAGGTTATGTTAGGTTGAGTTATGTTAGTTTAAGCTAGGTAGCGTCGTGCAACTACCAAAAACAACGTCATTTAACGAGATAGTGTTGTTTTATTGCGAGTACGAAACTCCGATAGGTGAAATATTGGGAAAGCACACAAAATGGCATGAACTAGCCAGATACTGCGTCTTGTGCCGTTACAAGTGCGAAACTGCTTTATTGTGATATTCTCGTTAAAGCGCATGCAAGTATCGTGAAACCTTAAAGAACGATGTCATTTAGCGAGATACAGCGTTCTGTACTGCAATAAGTTGGTGAAAAACTGTGAGGTTATGCAAATATCGTAATTGTGAACGAAACAGTGTAATAGAGCGTTTTTCAATACAAGTACGAATGTTAGGTTAGGTTAAGATATGAACCGTCGTAAAACCGCATTAAACAATGTCACTTAGTGAGATGCAGTGTTTTTACCATTACAAGTCGGGAACTGCGATATCTAATGTGAAAGCGCTTGCAAACGTCGTTAGGTTAGGTTAGGTTAGGTTAGGTTTGGTTAGGTTAGGTTAGGTTAGGTTAGGGTATGTTAGGTAAGGTTTGGTTAGGTTAGGTTAGGTTAGGTTGGGTTAGGTAAGGTTAGGTTAGGTTAAGATATGAACCGCGCTAAAACCGCATTAAACAATGTCACTTAGTGAGATGCTGTGTTTTCCACCATTACAAGTCGGGAACTGCGATATCTAATGTGAAAGCGCATGAAACCGTCGTAATCTTGTAGAAAACATTGTAGAGTAGCGAATAAAACGTTTTCTAACGATAGAAGTGCGAAGGTTCGGTTAGTTTGAGCTAGGTAGCGTCGTGAAACCACCAAAAACGATGTCATCTAACGAGATAGTATTGTTTTATTGCGAGTACGAAACTGCGATAGGTGAAATATTGGGAAAGTACACAAAATGGCATGAACTAGCCAGATACTGCGTCTTGTGCCGTTACAAGTGCGAAACTGCTTTATTGTGATATTCTCGTTAAAGCGCATGCAAGTATCGTGAAACCTTAAAGAACGATGTCATTTAGCGAGATACAGCGTTCTGTACTGCAATAAGTTGGTGAAAAACTGTGAGGTTATGCAAATATCGTAATTGTGAACAAAACAGTGTAATAGAGCGTTTTTAGATACAAGTGCGAATGTTAGGTTAGGTTAAGATATGAACCGTCGTAAAACCGCATTAAACAATGTCAATTACTGAGATGCAGTGTTTTTCACCATTAAAAGTGGGGAACTGCGATATTTAATGTGAAAGCGCTTGCAACCGTCGTTAGGTTAGGTTAGGTTAGGTTAGGTTAGGTTTGGTTAGGTTAGGTTAGGTTAGGTTAGGTTAGATTAGGTTAGGTTGGGTTGAGTTGGGTTAGGTTAGGTTAGGTTAGGTTGGGTTATGTTAGGTTAGGTTAGGTTAGGTTATGTTAGGTTAGGTTACGTTAGGTTAGGTTAGGTTAGGTTACGTTAGGTTAGGTTAGGTTAGGTAAGGATAATTTGGTTAGGTTAGGTAAGGTTAAGTTAGGTTGGGTTAGGTTGGGTTGGGTGTTGTTGGGTTGGGTTGGGTTGGGTTAGGTTGGGTTAGGTTAGGTTAGGTTACGTTAGGTTAGGTTAGGTTAGGTTACGTTAGGTTATGTTAGGTTAGGTTAGGTTACGTTAGGTTAGGTTAGGTCAGGTAAGGTTAGGTTACGTTAGAATAGGTTAGGTTAGGTTACGTTAGGTTAGGTTAAGTTAGGTTAGGTTAGGTTTGGTTAGGTTAGGTTAGGTTAGCTTAGGTTAGGTTAGGTTGGGATGGGTTGGGTTAGGTTGGGTTAGGTTAGGTTAGGTTAGGTTAGGTTGGGTTAGGTTAGTTTTTAGGTTAGGTTAGGTTAGGTTAAGTTGGGTTGGGTTAGGTTAGGTTAGGTTAGGTAAGGTTAGGTTAGGTTAGGTTAGGTTAAGGTATGAACCGTCGTAAAACCGCTTTAAACAATGTCACTTAGTGAGATGCAGTGTTTTCATCATTACAAGTCGGAAACTGCGATATCTAATGTGAAAGCGCTTGCAAACGTCGTTAGGTTAGGTTAGGTTAGGTTAGGTTAGGTTAGGTTAGGTTTGGTTAGGTTAGGTTAGGTTAGGTTAGGGTATGTTAGGTAAGGTTTGGTTAGGTTAGGTTAGGTTAGGTTGGGTTAGGTAAGGTTAGGTTAGGTTAAGATATGAACCGCGCTAAAACCGCATTAAACAATGTCACTTAGTGAGATGCTGTGTTTTCCACCATTACAAGTCGGGAACTGCGATATCTAATGTGAAAGCGCATGAAACCGTCGTAATCTTGTAGAAAACATTGTAAAGTAGCGAATAAAACGTTTTCTAACGATAGAAGTGCGAAGGTTCGGTTAGTTTGAGCTAGGTAGCGTCGTGAAACCACCAAAAACGATGTCATCTAACGAGATAGTATTGTTTTATTGCGAGTACGAAACTGCGATAGGTGAAATATTGGGAAAGTACACAAAATGGCATGAACTAGCCAGATACTGCGTCTTGTGCCGTTACAAGTGCGAAACTGCTTTATTGTGATATTCTCGTTAAAGCGCATGCAAGTATCGTGAAACCTTAAAGAACGATGTCATTTAGCGAGATACAGCGTTCTGTACTGCAATAAGTTGGTGAAAAACTGTGAGGTTATGCAAATATCGTAATTGTGAACGAAAGAGTGTAATAGAGCGTTTTTCAATACAAGTACGAATGTTAGGTTAGGTTAAAATATGAACCGTCGTAAAACCGCATTAAACAATGTCACTTAGTGAGATGCAGTGTTTTTCACCATTACAAGTTGGGAACTGCGATATCTAATGTGAAAGCGCTTGCAAACGTCGTTAGGTTAGGTTAGGTTAGGTTAGGTTAGGTTACGTTAGGTTAGGTTTGGTTAGGTTAGGTTGGGTTGAGTTGGGTTAGGTTAGGTTAGGTTAGGTTGGGTTAGGTTAGGTTAGGTTAGGTTACGTTAGGTTAGGTTAGGTTACGTTAGGTTAGGTTAGGTTAGGTTACGTTAGGTTAGGTTAGGTTAGGTAAGGATAATTTGGTTAGGTTAGGTAAGGTTAGGTTAGCTTAGGTTAGGTTGGGTTGGGTGTTGTTGGGTTGGGTTGGGTTGGGTTAGGTTAGGTTAGGTTAGGTTAGGTTACGTTAGGTTAGGTTAGGTTAGGTGAGGTTACGTTATGTTAGGTTAGGTTAGGTTACGTTAGGTTAGGTTAGGTCAGGTAAGGTTAGGTTACGTTAGAATAGGTTAGTTAGGTTACGTTAGGTTAGGTTAAGTTAGGTTAGGTTAGGTTTGGTTAGCTTAGGTTAGGTTAGCTTAGGTTAGGTTAGGTTGGGTTGGGTTGGGTTAGGTTGGGTTAGGTTGGGTTAGGTTAGGTTAGGTTAGGTTGGGTTAGGTTAGTTTAGGTTAGGTTAGGTTAGGTTAGGTTGGGTTGGGTTGGGTTAGGTTAGGTTAGGTTAGGTTAGGTAAGGTTAGGTTAGGTTAGGTTACGTTAGGTTAAGGTATGAACCGTCGTAAAACCGCATTAAACAATGTCACTTAGTGAGATGCAGTGTTTTTCACCTTTACAAGTTGAGAACTGTGATATCTAATGTGAAAGCGCTTGAAACCGTCATAATGTTGTAGAAAGCAATGTAAAGTAGTGAGTAAAACGTTTTCTAACGATAGAAGTGCGAAGGTTATGTTAGGTTGAGTTATGTTAGTTTAAGCTAGGTAGCGTCGTGCAACTACCAAAAACAACGTCATTTAACGAGATAGTGTTGTTTTATTGCGAGTACGAAACTCCGATAGGTGAAATATTGGGAAAGCACACAAAATGGCATGAACTAGCCAGATACTGCGTCTTGTGCCGTTACAAGTGCGAAACTGCTTTATTGTGATATTCTCGTTAAAGCGCATGCAAGTATCGTGAAACCTTAAAGAACGATGTCATTTAGCGAGATACAGCGTTCTGTACTGCAATAAGTTGGTGAAAAACTGTGAGGTTATGCAAATATCGTAATTGTGAACGAAACAGTGTAATAGAGCGTTTTTCAATACAAGTACGAATGTTAGGTTAGGTTAAGATATGAACCGTCGTAAAACCGCATTAAACAATGTCACTTAGTGAGATGCAGTGTTTTTACCATTACAAGTCGGGAACTGCGATATCTAATGTGAAAGCGCTTGCAAACGTCGTTAGGTTAGGTTAGGTTAGGTTAGGTTTGGTTAGGTTAGGTTAGGTTAGGTTAGGGTATGTTAGGTAAGGTTTGGTTAGGTTAGGTTAGGTTAGGTTGGGTTAGGTAAGGTTAGGTTAGGTTAAGATATGAACCGCGCTAAAACCGCATTAAACAATGTCACTTAGTGAGATGCTGTGTTTTCCACCATTACAAGTCGGGAACTGCGATATCTAATGTGAAAGCGCATGAAACCGTCGTAATCTTGTAGAAAACATTGTAAAGTAGCGAATAAAACGTTTTCTAACGATAGAAGTGCGAAGGTTCGGTTAGTTTGAGCTAGGTAGCGTCGTGAAACCACCAAAAACGATGTCATCTAACGAGATAGTATTGTTTTATTGCGAGTACGAAACTGCGATAGGTGAAATATTGGGAAAGTACACAAAATGGCATGAACTAGCCAGATACTGCGTCTTGTGCCGTTACAAGTGCGAAACTGCTTTATTGTGATATTCTCGTTAAAGCGCATGCAAGTATCGTGAAACCTTAAAGAACGATGTCATTTAGCGAGATACAGCGTTCTGTACTGCAAAGAGTTGGTGAAAAACTGTGAGGTTATGCAAATATCGTAATTGTGAACGAAAGAGTGTAATAGAGCGTTTTTCAATACAAGTACGAATGTTAGGTTAGGTTAAGATATGAACCGTCGTAAAACCGCATTAAACAATGTCACTTAGTGAGATGCAGTGTTTTTCACCATTACAAGTTGGGAACTGCGATATCTAATGTGAAAGCGCTTGCAAACGTCGTTAGGTTAGGTTAGGTTAGGTTAGGTTAGGTTAGGTTACGTTAGGTTAGGTTTGGTTAGGTTAGGTTGGGTTGAGTTGGGTTAGGTTAGGTTAGGTTAGGTTGGGTTAGGTTAGGTTAGGTTAGGTTACGTTAGGTTAGGTTAGGTTACGTTAGGTTAGGTTAGGTTAGGTTACGTTAGGTTAGGTTAGGTTAGGTAAGGATAATTTGGTTAGGTTAGGTAAGGTTAGGTTAGCTTAGGTTAGGTTGGGTTGGGTGTTGTTGGGTTGGGTTGGGTTGGGTTAGGTTGGGTTAGGTTAGGTTAGGTTACGTTAGGTTAGGTTAGGTTAGGTGAGGTTACGTTATGTTAGGTTAGGTTAGGTTACGTTAGGTTAGGTTAGGTCAGGTAAGGTTAGGTTACGTTAGAATAGGTTAGGTTAGGTTACGTTAGGTTAGGTTAAGTTAGGTTAGGTTAGGTTTGGTTAGCTTAGGTTAGGTTAGCTTAGGTTAGGTTAGGTTGGGTTGGGTTGGGTTAGGTTGGGTTAGGTTGGGTTAGGTTAGGTTAGGTTAGGTTAGGTTGGGTTAGGTTAGTTTAGGTTAGGTTAGGTTAGGTTATGTTGGGTTGGGTTGGGTTAGGTTAGGTTAGGTTAGGTTAGGTAAGGTTAGGTTAGGTTAGGTTACGTTAGGTTAAGGTATGAACCGTCGTAAAACCGCATTAAACAATGTCACTTAGTGAGATGCAGTGTTTTTCACCTTTACAAGTTGAGAACTGTGATATCTAATGTGAAAGCGCTTGAAACCGTCATAATGTTGTAGAAAGCAATGAAAAGTAGTGAGTAAAACGTTTTCTAACGATAGAAGTGCGAAGGTTATGTTAGGTTGAGTTATGTTAGTTTAAGCTAGGTAGCGTCGTGCAACTACCAAAAACAACGTCATTTAACGAGATAGTGTTGTTTTATTGCGAGTACGAAACTCCGATAGGTGAAATATTGGGAAAGCACACAAAATGGCATGAACTAGCCAGATACTGCGTCTTGTGCCGTTACAAGTGCGAAACTGCTTTATTGTGATATTCTCGTTAAAGCGCATGCAAGTATCGTGAAACCTTAAAGAACGATGTCATTTAGCGAGATACAGCGTTCTGTACTGCAATAAGTTGGTGAAAAACTGTGAGGTTATGCAAATATCGTAATTGTGAACGAAACAGTGTAATAGAGCGTTTTTCAATACAAGTACGAATGTTAGGTTAGGTTAAGATATGAACCGTCGTAAAACCGCATTAAACAATGTCACTTAGTGAGATGCAGTGTTTTCACCATTACAAGTCGGGAACTGCGATATCTAATGTGAAAGCGCTTGCAAACGTCGTTAGGTTAGGTTAGGTTAGGTTAGGTTTGGTTAGGTTAGGTTAGGTTAGGTTAGGGTATGTTAGGTAAGGTTTGGTTAGGTTAGGTTAGGTTAGGTTGGGTTAGGTAAGGTTAGGTTAGGTTAAGATATGAACCGCGCTAAAACCGCATTAAACAATGTCACTTAGTGAGATGCTGTGTTTTCCACCATTACAAGTCGGGAACTGCGATATCTAATCTGAAAGCGCTTGCAAACGTCGTTAGGTTAGGTTAGGTTAGGTTAGGTTAGGTTAGGTTAGGTTAGGTTTGGTTAGGTTAGGTTAGGTTAGGTTAGGGTATGTTAGGTAAGGTTTGGTTAGGTTAGGTTAGGTTAGGTTGGGTTAGGTAAGGTTAGGTTAGGTTAAGATATGAACCGCGCTAAAACCGCATTAAACAATGTCACTTAGTGAGATGCTGTGTTTTCCACCATTACAAGTCGGGAACTGCGATATCTAATGTGAAAGCGCATGAAACCGTCGTAATCTTGTAGAAAACATTGTAAAGTAGCAAATAAAACGTTTTCTAACGATAGAAGTGCGAAAGTTCGGTTAGTTTGAGCTAGGTAGCGTCGTGAAACCACCAAAAACGATGTCATCTAACGAGATAGTATTGTTTTATTGCGAGTACGAAACTGCGATAGGTGAAATATTGGGAAAGTACACAAAATGGCATGAACTAGCCAGATACTGCGTCTTGTGCCGTTACAAGTGCGAAACTGCTTTATTGTGATATTCTCGTTAAAGCGCATGCAAGTATCGTGAAACCTTAAAGAACGATGTCATTTAGCGAGATACAGCGTTCTGTACTGCAATAAGTTGGTGAAAAACTGTGAGGTTATGCAAATATCGTAATTGTGAACGAAAGAGTGTAATAGAGCGTTTTTCAATACAAGTACGAATGTTAGGTTAGGTTAAGATATGAACCGTCGTAAAACCGCATTAAACAATGTCACTTAGTGAGATGCAGTGTTTTTCACCATTACAAGTTGGGAACTGCGATATCTAATGTGAAAGCGCTTGCAAACGTCGTTAGGTTAGGTTAGGTTAGGTTAGGTTACGTTAGGTTAGGTTTGGTTAGGTTAGGTTGGGTTGAGTTGGGTTAGGTTAGGTTAGGTTAGGTTGGGTTAGGTTAGGTTAGGTTAGGTTACGTTAGGTTAGGTTAGGTTACGTAAGGTTAGGTTAGGTTAGGTTACGTTAGGTTAGGTTAGGTTAGGTAAGGATAATTTGGTTAGGTTAGGTAAGGTTAGGTTAGCTTAGGTTAGGTTGGGTTGGGTGTTGTTGGGTTGGGTTGGGTTGGGTTAGGTTGGGTTAGGTTAGGTTAGGTTACGTTAGGTTAGGTTAGGTTAGGTGAGGTTACGTTATGTTAGGTTAGGTTAGGTTACGTTAGGTTAGGTCAGGTAAGGTTAGGTTACGTTAGAATAGGTTAGGTTAGGTTACGTTAGGTTAGGTTAAGTTAGGTTAGGTTAGGTTTGGTTAGCTTAGGTTAGGTTAGCTTAGGTTAGGTTAGGTTGGGTTGGGTTGGGTTAGGTTGGGTTAGGTTGGGTTAGGTTAGGTTAGGTTAGGTTAGGTTGGGTTAGGTTAGTTTAGGTTAGGTTAGGTTAGGTTAGGTTGGGTTGGGTTGGGTTAGGTTAGGTTAGGTTAGGTTAGGTAAGGTTAGGTTAGGTTAGGTTACGTTAGGTTAAGGTATGAACCGTCGTAAAACCGCATTAAACAATGTCACTTAGTGAGATGCAGTGTTTTTCACCTTTACAAGTTGAGAACTGTGATATCTAATGTGAAAGCGCTTGAAACCGTCATAATGTTGTAGAAAGCAATGTAAAGTAGTGAGTAAAACGTTTTCTAACGATAGAAGTGCGAAGGTTATGTTAGGTTGAGTTATGTTAGTTTAAGCTAGGTAGCGTCGTGCAACTACCAAAAACAACGTCATTTAACGAGATAGTGTTGTTTTATTGCGAGTACGAAACTCCGATAGGTGAAATATTGGGAAAGCACACAAAATGGCATGAACTAGCCAGATACTGCGTCTTGTGCCGTTACAAGTGCGAAACTGCTTTATTGTGATATTCTCGTTAAAGCGCATGCAAGTATCGTGAAACCTTAAAGAACGATGTCATTTAGCGAGATACAGCGTTCTGTACTGCAATAAGTTGGTGAAAAACTGTGAGGTTATGCAAATATCGTAATTGTGAACGAAACAGTGTAATAGAGCGTTTTTCAATACAAGTACGAATGTTAGGTTAGGTTAAGATATGAACCGTCGTAAAACCGCATTAAACAATGTCACTTAGTGAGATGCAGTGTTTTCACCATTACAAGTCGGGAACTGCGATATCTAATGTGAAAGCGCTTGCAAACGTCGTTAGGTTAGGTTAGGTTAGGTTAGGTTTGGTTAGGTTAGGTTAGGTTAGGTTAGGGTATGTTAGGTAAGGTTTGGTTAGGTTAGGTTAGGTTAGGTTGGGTTAGGTAAGGTTAGGTTAGGTTAAGATATGAACCGCGCTAAAACCGCATTAAACAATGTCACTTAGTGAGATGCTGTGTTTTCCACCATTACAAGTCGGGAACTGCGATATCTAATGTGAAAGCGCATGAAACCGTCGTAATCTTGTAGAAAACATTGTAAAGTAGCGAATAAAACGTTTTCTAACGATAGAAGTGCGAAGGTTTGGTTAGTTTGAGCTATGTAGCGTCGTGAAACCACCAAAAACGATGTCATCTAACGAGATAGTGTTGTTTTATTGCGAGTACGAAACTGCGATAGGTGAAATATTGGGAAAGCACACAAAATGGCATGAACTAGCCAGATACTGCGTCTTGTGCCGTTACAAGTGCGAAACTGCTTTATTGTGATATTCTCGTTAAAGCGCATGCAAGTATCGTGAAACCTTAAAGAACGATGTCATTTAGCGAGATACAGCGTTCTGTACTGCAATAAGTTGGTGAAAAACTGTGAGGTTATGGAAATATCGTAATTGTGAACGAAAGAGTGTAATAGAGCGTTTTTCAATACAAGTACGAATGTTAGGTTAGGTTAAGATATGAACCGTCGTAAAACCGCATTAAACAATGTCACTTAGTGAGATTCAGTGTTTTTCACCATTACAAGTTGGGAACTGCGATATCTAATGTGAAAGCGCTTGCAAACGTCGTTAGGTTAGGTTAGGTTAGGTTAGGTTAGGTTAGGTTTGGTTAGGTTAGGTTAGGTTAGGTTAGGTTAGGTTGGGTTAGGTTAGGTTAGGTTACGTTAGGTTAAGGTATGAACCGTCGTAAAACCGCAATAAACAATGTCACTTAGTGAGATGCAGTGTTTTTCACCTTTACAAGTTGGGAACTGCGATATCTAATGTGAAAGCGCTTGAAACCGTCGTAATGTTGTAGAAAGCAATGTAAAGTAGCGAGTAAAACGTTTTCTAACGATAGAAGTGCGAAGGTTATGTTAGGTTGAGTTATGTTAGTTTAAGCTAGGTAGCGTCGTGAAACCACCAAAAACGACGTCATATAACGAGATATGTTGTTTTATTGCGAGTACGAAACTGCGATAGGTAAAATGTTGTGAAAGCACACAAAACGGCATGAACAAGCCAAATACTGCGTGTTGTACCGTTACAAGTGCGAAACTGCTATGTTGTCACATTCTCGATAAAGCGCATGCAAGTATCGTGAAACCTTAAAGAACGATGTCATTTAGCGAGATACAGCGTTCTGTACTGTAATAAGTTGGTGAGAAACTGTGAGGTCAAGCAAATATCGTAATTGTGAACGAAACAGTGTAATTGAGCGTCTTTAGATACAAGTGCGAATGTTAGGTTAGGTTGACATATCAACCGTCGTAAAACCGCATTAAACAATGTCACTTAGTGAGATGTAGTGTTTTTCAACATTACAAGTCGGGAACTACGATATCTAATGTGAAAGCGCATGAAACCGTCGTAATCTTGTAGAAAACATCGTAAAGTTGCGAGTAAACGTTTTCTAACGATAGAAGTGCGAAGGTTAGGTTAGGTTAGGTTAGTTTGAGCTAGGTAGCGTCGTGAAACTACCAAAAACGACGTCATCTAACGAGATAGTGTTGTTTTATTGCGAGTATTAAACTGCGATAGGTAAAATGTTGTGAATGCACACAAAACGGCATGAACAAGCCAAATACTGCGTGTTCTACCGTTAAAAGTGCGAAACTGCTATATTGTGATATTCTCGTTAAAGCGCATGCAAGCATCGTGAAACCTTAAAGAACGATGTCATTTAGCGAGATACAGCGTTCTGTACTGCAATAAGTTGGTGAAAAACTGTGAGGTTATGCAAATATCGTAATTGTGAACGAAACAGTGTAATAGAGCGTTTTTCAATACAAGTACGAATGTTAGGTTAGGTTAAGATATGAACCGTCGTAAAACCGCATTAAACAATGTCACTTAGTGAGATGCAGTGTTTTTCACCATTACAAGTTGGGAACTGCGATATCTAATGTGAAAGCACTTGCAAACGTCGTTAGGTTAGGTTAGGTTAGGTTAGGTTAGGTTACGTTAGGTTAGGTTTGGTTAGGTTAGGTTAGGTTAGGTTATGTTAGGTTAGGTTGGGTTAGGTTAGGTTAGGTTACGTTAGGTTAAGGTATGAACCGCAGTAAAACCGCAATAAACAATGTCACTTAGTGAGATGCAGTGTTTTTCACCTTTACAAGTTGGGAACTGCGATATCTAACGTGAAAGCGCTTGAAAACGTCGTAACGTTGTAGAAAGCAATGTAAAGTAGCGAGTAAAACGTTTTCTAACGATAGAAGTGCGAAGGTTATGTTAGGTTGAGTTATGTTAGTTTAAGCTAGGTAGCGTCGTGAAACCACCAAAAACGACGTCATCTAACGAGATAGTGTTGTTTTATTGCGAGTACGAAACTGCGATAGGTAAAATGTGAAAGCACACAAAACGGCATGAACAAGCCAAATACTGCGTGTTGTACCGTTACAAGTGCGAAACTGCTATGTTGTGACATTCTCGGTAAAGCGCATGCAAGTATCGTGAAACCTTAAAGAACGATGTCATTTAGCGAGATACAGCGTTCTGTACTGCAATAAGTTGGTGAAAAACTGTGAGGTTATGCAAATATCGTAATTGTGAACGAAACAGTGTAATAGAGCGTTTTTCAATACAAGTACGAATGTTAGGTTAGGTTAAGATATGAACCGTCGTAAAACCGCATTAAACAATGTCACTTAGTGAGATGCAGTGTTTTTACCATTACAAGTCGGGAACTGCGATATCTAATGTGAAAGCGCTTGCAAACGTCGTTAGGTTAGGTTAGGTTAGGTTAGGTTTGGTTAGGTTAGGTTAGGTTAGGTTAGGGTATGTTAGGTAAGGTTTGGTTAGGTTAGGTTAGGTTAGGTTGGGTTAGGTAAGGTTAGGTTAGGTTAAGATATGAACCGCGCTAAAACCGCATTAAACAATGTCACTTAGTGACATGCTGTGTTTTCCACCATTACAAGTCGGGAACTGCGATATCTAATGTGAAAGCGCATGAAACCGTCGTAATCTTGTAGAAAACATTGTAAAGTAGCGAATAAAACGTTTTCTAACGATAGAAGTGCGAAGGTTTGGTTAGTTTGAGCTAGGTAGCGTCGTGAAACCACCAAAAAACGATGTCATCTAACGAGATAGTATTGTTTTATTGCGAGTACGAAACTGCGATAGGTGAAATATTGGGAAAGTACACAAAATGGCATGAACTAGCCATATACTGCGTCTTGTGCCGTTACAAGTGCGAAACTGCTTTATTGTGATATTCTCGTTAAAGCGCATGCAAGTATCGTGAAACCTTAAAGAACGATGTCATTTAGCGAGATACAGCGTTCTGTACTGCAAAGAGTTGGTGAAAAACTGTGAGGTTATGCAAATATCGTAATTGTGAACGAAAGAGTGTAATAGAGCGTTTTTCAATACAAGTACGAATGTTAGGTTAGGTTAAGATATGAACCGTCGTAAAACCGCATTAAACAATGTCACTTAGTGAGATGCAGTGTTTTTCACCATTACAAGTTGGGAACTGCGATATCTAATGTGAAAGCGCTTGCAAACGTCGTTAGGTTAGGTTAGGTTAGGTTAGGTTAGGTTAGGTTACGTTAGGTTAGGTTTGGTTAGGTTAGGTTGGGTTGAGTTGGGTTAGGTTAGGTTAGGTTAGGTTGGGTTAGGTTAGGTTAGGTTAGGTTACGTTAGGTTAGGTTAGGTTACGTTAGGTTAGGTTAGGTTAGGTTACGTTAGGTTAGGTTAGGTTAGGTAAGGATAATTTGGTTAGGTTAGGTAAGGTTAGGTTAGCTTAGGTTAGGTTGGGTTGGGTGTTGTTGGGTTGGGTTGGGTTGGGTTAGGTTGGGTTAGGTTAGGTTAGGTTACGTTAGGTTAGGTTAGGTTAGGTGAGGTTACGTTATGTTAGGTTAGGTTAGGTTACGTTAGGTTAGGTTAGGTCAGGTAAGGTTAGGTTACGTTAGAATAGGTTAGGTTAGGTTACGTTAGGTTAGGTTAAGTTAGGTTAGGTTAGGTTTGGTTAGCTTAGGTTAGGTTAGCTTAGGTTAGGTTAGGTTGGGTTGGGTTGGGTTAGGTTGGGTTAGGTTGGGTTAGGTTAGGTTAGGTTAGGTTAGGTTGGGTTAGGTTAGTTTAGGTTAGGTTAGGTTAGGTTAGGTTGGGTTGGGTTGGGTTAGGTTAGGTTAGGTTAGGTTAGGTAAGGTTAGGTTAGGTTAGGTTACGTTAGGTTAAGGTATGAACCGTCGTAAAACCGCATTAAACAATGTCACTTAGTGAGATGCAGTGTTTTTCACCTTTACAAGTTGAGAACTGTGATATCTAATGTGAAAGCGCTTGAAACCGTCATAATGTTGTAGAAAGCAATGTAAAGTAGTGAGTAAAACGTTTTCTAACGATAGAAGTGCGAAGGTTATGTTAGGTTGAGTTATGTTAGTTTAAGCTAGGTAGCGTCGTGCAACTACCAAAAACAACGTCATTTAACGAGATAGTGTTGTTTTATTGCGAGTACGAAACTCCGATAGGTGAAATATTGGGAAAGCACACAAAATGGCATGAACTAGCCAGATACTGCGTCTTGTGCCGTTACAAGTGCGAAACTGCTTTATTGTGATATTCTCGTTAAAGCGCATGCAAGTATCGTGAAACCTTAAAGAACGATGTCATTTAGCGAGATACAGCGTTCTGTACTGCAATAAGTTGGTGAAAAACTGTGAGGTTATGCAAATATCGTAATTGTGAACGAAACAGTGTAATAGAGCGTTTTTCAATACAAGTACGAATGTTAGGTTAGGTTAAGATATGAACCGTCGTAAAACCGCATTAAACAATGTCACTTAGTGAGATGCAGTGTTTTCACCATTACAAGTCGGGAACTGCGATATCTAATGTGAAAGCGCTTGCAAACGTCGTTAGGTTAGGTTAGGTTAGGTTAGGTTTGGTTAGGTTAGGTTAGGTTAGGTTAGGGTATGTTAGGTAAGGTTTGGTTAGGTTAGGTTAGGTTAGGTTGGGTTAGGTAAGGTTAGGTTAGGTTAAGATATGAACCGCGCTAAAACCGCATTAAACAATGTCACTTAGTGAGATGCTGTGTTTTCCACCATTACAAGTCGGGAACTGCGATATCTAATCTGAAAGCGCTTGCAAACGTCGTTAGGTTAGGTTAGGTTAGGTTAGGTTAGGTTAGGTTAGGTTAGGTTAGGTTTGGTTAGGTTAGGTTAGGTTAGGTTAGGGTATGTTAGGTAAGGTTTGGTTAGGTTAGGTTAGGTTAGGTTGGGTTAGGTAAGGTTAGGTTAGGTTAAGATATGAACCGCGCTAAAACCGCATTAAACAATGTCACTTAGTGAGATGCTGTGTTTTCCACCATTACAAGTCGGGAACTGCGATATCTAATGTGAAAGCGCATGAAACCGTCGTAATCTTGTAGAAAACATTGTAAAGTAGCAAATAAAACGTTTTCTAACGATAGAAGTGCGAAAGTTCGGTTAGTTTGAGCTAGGTAGCGTCGTGAAACCACCAAAAACGATGTCATCTAACGAGATAGTATTGTTTTATTGCGAGTACGAAACTGCGATAGGTGAAATATTGGGAAAGTACACAAAATGGCATGAACTAGCCAGATACTGCGTCTTGTGCCGTTACAAGTGCGAAACTGCTTTATTGTGATATTCTCGTTAAAGCGCATGCAAGTATCGTGAAACCTTAAAGAACGATGTCATTTAGCGAGATACAGCGTTCTGTACTGCAATAAGTTGGTGAAAAACTGTGAGGTTATGCAAATATCGTAATTGTGAACGAAAGAGTGTAATAGAGCGTTTTTCAATACAAGTACGAATGTTAGGTTAGGTTAAGATATGAACCGTCGTAAAACCGCATTAAACAATGTCACTTAGTGAGATGCAGTGTTTTTCACCATTACAAGTTGGGAACTGCGATATCTAATGTGAAAGCGCTTGCAAACGTCGTTAGGTTAGGTTAGGTTAGGTTAGGTTACGTTAGGTTAGGTTTGGTTAGGTTAGGTTGGGTTGAGTTGGGTTAGGTTAGGTTAGGTTAGGTTGGGTTAGGTTAGGTTAGGTTAGGTTACGTTAGGTTAGGTTAGGTTACGTAAGGTTAGGTTAGGTTAGGTTACGTTAGGTTAGGTTAGGTTAGGTAAGGATAATTTGGTTAGGTTAGGTAAGGTTAGGTTAGCTTAGGTTAGGTTGGGTTGGGTGTTGTTGGGTTGGGTTGGGTTGGGTTAGGTTGGGTTAGGTTAGGTTAGGTTACGTTAGGTTAGGTTAGGTTAGGTGAGGTTACGTTATGTTAGGTTAGGTTAGGTTACGTTAGGTTAGGTCAGGTAAGGTTAGGTTACGTTAGAATAGGTTAGGTTAGGTTACGTTAGGTTAGGTTAAGTTAGGTTAGGTTAGGTTTGGTTAGCTTAGGTTAGGTTAGCTTAGGTTAGGTTAGGTTGGGTTGGGTTGGGTTAGGTTGGGTTAGGTTGGGTTAGGTTAGGTTAGGTTAGGTTAGGTTGGGTTAGGTTAGTTTAGGTTAGGTTAGGTTAGGTTAGGTTGGGTTGGGTTGGGTTAGGTTAGGTTAGGTTAGGTTAGGTAAGGTTAGGTTAGGTTAGGTTACGTTAGGTTAAGGTATGAACCGTCGTAAAACCGCATTAAACAATGTCACTTAGTGAGATGCAGTGTTTTTCACCTTTACAAGTTGAGAACTGTGATATCTAATGTGAAAGCGCTTGAAACCGTCATAATGTTGTAGAAAGCAATGTAAAGTAGTGAGTAAAACGTTTTCTAACGATAGAAGTGCGAAGGTTATGTTAGGTTGAGTTATGTTAGTTTAAGCTAGGTAGCGTCGTGCAACTACCAAAAACAACGTCATTTAACGAGATAGTGTTGTTTTATTGCGAGTACGAAACTCCGATAGGTGAAATATTGGGAAAGCACACAAAATGGCATGAACTAGCCAGATACTGCGTCTTGTGCCGTTACAAGTGCGAAACTGCTTTATTGTGATATTCTCGTTAAAGCGCATGCAAGTATCGTGAAACCTTAAAGAACGATGTCATTTAGCGAGATACAGCGTTCTGTACTGCAATAAGTTGGTGAAAAACTGTGAGGTTATGCAAATATCGTAATTGTGAACGAAACAGTGTAATAGAGCGTTTTTCAATACAAGTACGAATGTTAGGTTAGGTTAAGATATGAACCGTCGTAAAACCGCATTAAACAATGTCACTTAGTGAGATGCAGTGTTTTCACCATTACAAGTCGGGAACTGCGATATCTAATGTGAAAGCGCTTGCAAACGTCGTTAGGTTAGGTTAGGTTAGGTTAGGTTTGGTTAGGTTAGGTTAGGTTAGGTTAGGGTATGTTAGGTAAGGTTTGGTTAGGTTAGGTTAGGTTAGGTTGGGTTAGGTAAGGTTAGGTTAGGTTAAGATATGAACCGCGCTAAAACCGCATTAAACAATGTCACTTAGTGAGATGCTGTGTTTTCCACCATTACAAGTCGGGAACTGCGATATCTAATGTGAAAGCGCATGAAACCGTCGTAATCTTGTAGAAAACATTGTAAAGTAGCGAATAAAACGTTTTCTAACGATAGAAGTGCGAAGGTTTGGTTAGTTTGAGCTATGTAGCGTCGTGAAACCACCAAAAACGATGTCATCTAACGAGATAGTGTTGTTTTATTGCGAGTACGAAACTGCGATAGGTGAAATATTGGGAAAGCACACAAAATGGCATGAACTAGCCAGATACTGCGTCTTGTGCCGTTACAAGTGCGAAACTGCTTTATTGTGATATTCTCGTTAAAGCGCATGCAAGTATCGTGAAACCTTAAAGAACGATGTCATTTAGCGAGATACAGCGTTCTGTACTGCAATAAGTTGGTGAAAAACTGTGAGGTTATGGAAATATCGTAATTGTGAACGAAAGAGTGTAATAGAGCGTTTTTCAATACAAGTACGAATGTTAGGTTAGGTTAAGATATGAACCGTCGTAAAACCGCATTAAACAATGTCACTTAGTGAGATTCAGTGTTTTTCACCATTACAAGTTGGGAACTGCGATATCTAATGTGAAAGCGCTTGCAAACGTCGTTAGGTTAGGTTAGGTTAGGTTAGGTTACGTTAGGTTAGGTTTGGTTAGGTTAGGTTAGGTTAGGTTAGGTTAGGTTGGGTTAGGTTAGGTTAGGTTACGTTAGGTTAAGGTATGAACCGTCGTAAAACCGCAATAAACAATGTCACTTAGTGAGATGCAGTGTTTTTCACCTTTACAAGTTGGGAACTGCGATATCTAATGTGAAAGCGCTTGAAACCGTCGTAATGTTGTAGAAAGCAATGTAAAGTAGCGAGTAAAACGTTTTCTAACGATAGAAGTGCGAAGGTTATGTTAGGTTGAGTTATGTTAGTTTAAGCTAGGTAGCGTCGTGAAACCACCAAAAACGACGTCATATAACGAGATAGTGTTGTTTTATTGCGAGTACGAAACTGCGATAGGTAAAATGTTGTGAAAGCACACAAAACGGCATGAACAAGCCAAATACTGCGTGTTGTACCGTTACAAGTGCGAAACTGCTATGTTGTCACATTCTCGATAAAGCGCATGCAAGTATCGTGAAACCTTAAAGAACGATGTCATTTAGCGAGATACAGCGTTCTGTACTGTAATAAGTTGGTGAGAAACTGTGAGGTCAAGCAAATATCGTAATTGTGAACGAAACAGTGTAATTGAGCGTCTTTAGATACAAGTGCGAATGTTAGGTTAGGTTGACATATCAACCGTCGTAAAACCGCATTAAACAATGTCACTTAGTGAGATGTAGTGTTTTTCAACATTACAAGTCGGGAACTACGATATCTAATGTGAAAGCGCATGAAACCGTCGTAATCTTGTAGAAAACATCGTAAAGTTGCGAGTAAACGTTTTCTAACGATAGAAGTGCGAAGGTTAGGTTAGGTTAGGTTAGTTTGAGCTAGGTAGCGTCGTGAAACTACCAAAAACGACGTCATCTAACGAGATAGTGTTGTTTTATTGCGAGTATTAAACTGCGATAGGTAAAATGTTGTGAATGCACACAAAACGGCATGAACAAGCCAAATACTGCGTGTTCTACCGTTAAAAGTGCGAAACTGCTATATTGTGATATTCTCGTTAAAGCGCATGCAAGCATCGTGAAACCTTAAAGAACGATGTCATTTAGCGAGATACAGCGTTCTGTACTGCAATAAGTTGGTGAAAAACTGTGAGGTTATGCAAATATCGTAATTGTGAACGAAACAGTGTAATAGAGCGTTTTTCAATACAAGTACGAATGTTAGGTTAGGTTAAGATATGAACCGTCGTAAAACCGCATTAAACAATGTCACTTAGTGAGATGCAGTGTTTTTCACCATTACAAGTTGGGAACTGCGATATCTAATGTGAAAGCACTTGCAAACGTCGTTAGGTTAGGTTAGGTTAGGTTAGGTTAGGTTACGTTAGGTTAGGTTTGGTTAGGTTAGGTTAGGTTAGGTTATGTTAGGTTAGGTTGGGTTAGGTTAGGTTAGGTTACGTTAGGTTAAGGTATGAACCGCAGTAAAACCGCAATAAACAATGTCACTTAGTGAGATGCAGTGTTTTTCACCTTTACAAGTTGGGAACTGCGATATCTAACGTGAAAGCGCTTGAAAACGTCGTAACGTTGTAGAAAGCAATGTAAAGTAGCGAGTAAAACGTTTTCTAACGATAGAAGTGCGAAGGTTATGTTAGGTTGAGTTATGTTAGTTTAAGCTAGGTAGCGTCGTGAAACCACCAAAAACGACGTCATCTAACGAGATAGTGTTGTTTTATTGCGAGTACGAAACTGCGATAGGTAAAATGTGAAAGCACACAAAACGGCATGAACAAGCCAAATACTGCGTGTTGTACCGTTACAAGTGCGAAACTGCTATGTTGTGACATTCTCGGTAAAGCGCATGCAAGTATCGTGAAACCTTAAAGAACGATGTCATTTAGCGAGATACAGCGTTCTGTACTGTAATAAGTTGGTGAGAAACTGTGAGGTCAAGCAAATATCGTAATTGTGAACGAAACAGTGTAATTGAGCGTCTTTAGATACAAGTGCGAATGTTAGGTTAGGTTGACATATCAACCGTCGTAAAACCGCATCAAACAATGTCACTTAGTGAGATGTAGTGTTTTTCAACATTACAAGTCGGGAACTACGATATCTAATGTGAAAGCGCATGAAACCGTCGTAATCTTGTAGAAAACATTGTAAAGTGGCGAGTACAACGTTTTCTAACGATAGAAGTGCGACGGTTAGGTTAGGTTAGGTTAGTTTAAGCTAGGTAGCGTCGTGAAACTACCAAAAACGACGTCATCTAACGAGATAGTGTTGTTTTATTGCGAGTATTAAACTGCGATAGGTGAAATGTTGTGAATGCACACAAAACGGCATGAACAAGCCAAATACTGCGTGTTCTACCGTTACAAGTGCGAAACTGCTATATTGTGATATTCTCGTTAAAGCGCATGCAAGCATCGTGAAACCTTAAAGAACAATGTCATTTAGCGAGTTACAGCGTTCTGTACTGCAATAAGTTGGTGAAAAACTGTGAGGTTATGCAAATATCGTAATTGTGAACGAAACAGTGTAATAGAGCGTTTTTCAATACAAGTACGAATGTTAGGTTAGGTTAAGATATGAACCGTCGTAAAACCGCATTAAACAATGTCACTTAGTGAGATGCAGTGTTTTTCACCATTACAAGTTGGGAACTGCAATATCTAATGTGAAAGCGCTTGCAAACGTCGTTAGGTTAGGTTAGGTTAGGTTAGGTTAGGTTAGGTTAGGTTAGGTTAGGTTAGGTTTGGTTAGGTTAGGTTAGGTTAGGTTATGTTAGGTTAGGTTGGGTTAGGCTAGGTTAGGTTAGGTTAGGTTAGGTTAAGATATGAACCGCGCTAAAACCGCATTAAACAATGTCACTTAGTGAGATGCAGTGTTTTTCACCTTTACAAGTTGGGAACTGCGATATCTAATGTGAAAGCGCTTGAAACCATCGTAATGTTGTAGAAAACATTGTAAAGTTGCAAGTAAAACGTTTTCTAACGATAGAAGTGCGAAGGTTAGGTTAGGTTAGGTTAGTTTAAGCTAGGTAGCGTCGTGAAACTACCAAAAACGACGTCATCTAACGAGATAGTGTTGTTTTATAGCGAGTATTAAACTGCGATAGGTGAAATGTTGTGAAAGCACACAAAACGGCATGAACAAGCCAAATACTTCGTGTTCTACCGTTACAAGTGCGAAACTGCTATATTGTGATATTCTCGTTAAAGCGCATGCAAGCATCGTGAAACCTTAAAGAACAATGTCATTTAGCGAGATACAGCGTTCTGTACTGCAATAAGTTGGTGAAAAACTGTGAGGTTATGCAAATATCCTAATTGTGAACGAAACAGTGTAATAGAGCGTTTTTTAATACAAGTGCGAATGTTAGGTTAGGTTAAGATATGAACCGTCGTAAAACCGCATTAATCAATGTCACTTAGTGAGATGCAGTGTTTTTCACCATTACAAGTCGGGAACTGCGATATCTAATGTGAAAGCGCTTGCAAACGTCGTTAGGTTAGGTTAGGTTAGGTTAGGTTACGTTAGGTTAGGTTAGGTTAGGTTTGGTTAGGTTAGGTTAGGTTAGGTTAGGTTAGGGTATGTTAGGTAAGGTTTGGTTAGGTTAGGTTAGGTTAGGTTTGTTTAGGTAAGGTTAGGTTAGGTTAAGATATGAACCGCGCTAAAACCGCATTAAACAATGTCACTTAGTGAGATGCTGTGTTTTTCACCATTACAAGTCGGGAACTGCGATATCTAATGTGAAAGCGCATGAAACCGTCGTAATCTTGTAGAAAACATTGTAAAGTAGCGAATAAAACGTTTTCTAACGATAGAAGTGCGAAGGTTCGGTTAGTTTGAGTTATGTTAGTTTAAGCTAGGTAGCGTCGTGAAACCACCAAAAACGACGTCATCTAACGAGATAGTGTTGTTTTAATGCGAGTACGAAACTGCGACAGGTAAAATGTTCTGAAAGCACTCAAAACGGCATGAACAAGCCAAATACTGCGTGTTGTACCGTTACAAGTGCGAAACTGCTATGTTGTGACATTCTCGGTAAAGCGCATGCAAGTATCGTGAAACCTTAAAGAACGATGTCATTTAGCGAGATACAGCGTTCTGTACTGTAATAAGTTGGTGAGAAACTGTGAGGTCAAGCAAATATCGTAATTGTGAACAAAACAGTGTAATTGAGCGTCTTTAGATACAAGTGCGAATGTTAGGTTAGGTTGACATATCAACCGTCGTAAAACCGCATTAAACAATGTCACTTAGTGAGATGTAGTGTTTTTCAACATTACAAGTCGGGAACTACGATATCTAATGTGAAAGCGCATGAAACCGTCGTAATCTTGTAGAAAACATTATAAAGTGGCGAGTAAAACGTTTTCTAACGATAGAAGTGCGAAGGTTAGGTTAGGTTAGGTTAGTTGGGCTAGGTAGCGTCGTGAAACTACCAAAAACGACGTCATCTAACGAGATAGTGTTGTTTTATAGCGAGTATTAAACTGCGATAGGTGAAATGTTGTGAAAGCACACAAAAAGGCATGAACAAGCCAAATACTGCGTGTTCTACCGTTACAAGTGCGAAACTGCTATATTGTGATATTCTCGTTAAATCGCATGCAAGCATCGTGAAACCTTAAAGAACAATGTCATTTAGCGAGATACAGCGTTCTGTACTGCAATAAGTTGGTGAAAAACTGTGAGGTTATGCAAATATCGTAATTGTGAACAAAACAGTGTAATAGAGCATTTTTAGATACAAGTGCGAATGTTAGGTTAGGTTAAGATATGAACCGTCGTAAAACCGCATTAAACAATGTCAATTACTGAGATGCAGTGTTTTTCACCATTAAAAGTGGGGAACTGCGATATTTAATGTGAAAGCGCTTGCAACCGTCGTTAGGTTAGGTTAGGTTAGGTTAGGTTAGGTTAGGTTAGGTTTGGTTAGGTTAGGTTAGGTTAGGTTAGGTTAGGTTAGATTAGGTTAGGTTGGGTTGAGTTGGGTTAGGTTAGGTTAGGTTAGGTTAGGTTGGGTTAGGTTAGGTTAGGTTAGGTTACGTTAGGTTAGGTTACGTTAGGTTAGGTTAGGTTACGTTAGGTTAGGTTAGGTTAGGTAAGGATAATTTGGTTAGGTTAGGTAAGGTTAGGTTAGGTTAGGTTAGGTTGGGTTGGGTGTTGTTGGGTTGGGTTGGGTTGGGTTAGGTTGGGTTAGGTTAGGTTAGGTTACGTATGGTTAGGTTAGGTTAGGTTACGTTATGTTATGTTAGGTTAGGTTAGGTTACGTTAGGTTAGGTTAGGTCAGGTAAGGTTAGGTTACGTTAGAATAGGTTAGGTTAGGTTACGTTAGGTTAGGTTAAGTTAGGTTAGGTTAGGTTTGGTTAGGTTAGGTTAGGTTAGCTTAGGTTAGGTTAGGTTGGGATGGGTTGGGTTAGGTTGGGTTAGGTTAGGTTAGGTTAGGTTAGGTTGGGTTAGGTTAGTTTAGGTTAGGTTAGGTTAGGTTAGGTAAAGTTGGTTGGGTTAGGTTAGGTTAGGTTAGGTAAGGTTAGGTTAGGTTAGGTTAGGTTAGGTTAAGGTATGAACCGTCGTAAAACCGCATTAAACAATGTCACTTAGTGAGATGCAGTGTTTTCACCATTACAAGTCGGGAACTGCGATATCTAATGTGAAAGCGCTTGCAAACGTCGTTAGGTTAGGTTAGCTTAGGTTAGGTTAGGTTAGGTTAGGTTAGGTTTGGTTAGGTTAGGTTAGGTTAGGGTATGTTAGGTAAGGTTTGGTTAGGTTAGGTTAGGTTAGGTTGGGTTAGGTAAGGTTAGGTTAGGTTAAGATATGAACCGCGCTAAAACCGCATTAAACAATGTCACTTAGTGAGATGCTGTGTTTTCCACCATTACAAGTCGGGAACTGCGATATCTAATGTGAAAGCGCATGAAACCGTCGTAATCTTGTAGAAAACATTGCAAAGTAGCGAATAAAACGTTTTATAACGATAGAAGTGCGAAGGTTCGGTTAGTTTGAGCTAGGTAGCGTCGTGAAACCACCAAAAACGATGTCATCTAACGAGATAGTGTTGTTTTATTGCGAGTACGAAACTGCGATAGGTGAAATATTGGGAAAGTACACAAAATGGCATGAACTAGCCAGATACTGCGTCTTGTGCCGTTACAAGTGCGAAACTGCTTTATTGTGATATTCTCGTTAAAGCGCATGCAAGTATCGTGAAACCTTAAAGAACGATGTCATCTAGCGAGATACAGCGTTCTGTACTGTAATAATTTGGTGAGAAACTGTGAGGTCAAGCAAATATCGTAATTGTGAACGAAACAGTGTAATTGAGCGTATTTAGATACAAGTGCAAATGTTAGGTTAGGTTGAGATATCAACCGTCGTAAAACCGCATTAAACAATGTCACTTAGTGAGATGTAGTGTTTTTCAACATTACAAGTCGGGAACTACGATATCTAACGTGAAAGCGCATGAAACCGTCGTAATCTTGTAGAAAACATTGTAAAATTGCGAGTAAAACGTTTTCTAACGATAGAAGTGCGAAGGTTAGGTTAGGTTAGGTTAGTTTAAGCTAGGTAGCGTCGTGAAACTACCAAAAACGACGTCATCTAACGAGATAGTGTTGTTTTATTGCGAGTATTAAACTGCAATAGGTGAAATGTTGTGAATGCACACAAAACGGCATGAACAAGCCAAATACTGCGTGTTCTACCGTTACAAGTGCGAAACTGCTATATTGTGATATTCTCGTTAAAGCGCATGCAAGCATCGTGAAACCTTAAAGAACAATGTCATTTAGCGAGATACAGCGTTCTGTACTGCAATAAGTTGGTGAAAAACTGTGAGGTTATGCAAATATCGTAATTGTGAACGAAACAGTGTAATAGAGCGTTTTTCAATACAAGTACGAATGTTAGGTTAGGTTAAGATATGAACCGTCGTAAAACCGCAATAAACAATGTCACTTAGTGAGATGCAGTGTTTTTCACCATTACAAGTTGGGAACTGCGATATCTAATGTGAAAGCGCTTGCAAACGTCGTTAGGTTAGGTTAGGTTAGGTTAGGTTAGCTTAGGTTACGTTAGGTTAGGTTTGGTTAGGTTAGGTTAGGTTAGGTTATGTTAGGTTAGGTTGGGTTAGGTTAGGTTAGGTTACGTTAGGTTAAGGTATGAACCGTCGTAAAACCGCAATAAACAATGTCACTTAGTGAGATGCAGTGTTTTTCACCTTTACAAGTTGGGAACTGCGATATCTAATGTGAAAGCGCTTGAAACCGTCGTAATGTTGTAGAAAGCAATGTAAGGTAGCGAGTAAAACGTTTTCTAACGATAGAAGTGCGAAGGTTATGTTAGGTTGAGTTATGTTAGTTTAAGCTAGGTAGCGTCGTGAAACCACCAAAAACGACGTCATCTAACGAGATAGTGTTGTTTTATTGCGAGTACGAAACTGCGATAGGTAAAATGTTGTGAAAGCACACAAAACGGCATGAACAAGCCAAATACTGCGTGTTGTACCGTTACAAGTGCGAAACTGCTATGTTGTGATATTCTCGGTAAAGCGCATGCAAGTATCGTGAAACCTTAAAGAACGATGTCATTTCGCGAGATACAGCGTTCTGTACTGTAATAAGTTGGTGAGAAACTGTGAAGTCAAGCAAATATCGTAATTGTGAACGAAACAGTGTAATTGAGCGTCTTTAGATACAAGTGCGAATGTTAGGTTAGGTTGACATATCAACCGTCGTAAAACCGCATTAAACAATGTCACTTAGTGAGATGTAGTGTTTTTCAACATTGCAAGTCGGGAACTACGATATCTAATGTGAAAGGCATGAAACCGTCGTAATCTTGTAGAAAACATTGTAAAGTGGCGAGTAAAACGTTTTCTAACGATAGAAGTGCGAAGGTTAGGTTAGGTTAGGTTAGTTTAAGCTAGGTAGCGCCGTGAAACTACCAAAAACGACGTCATCTAACGAGATAGTGTTGTTTTATAGCGAGTATTAAACTGCGATAGGTGAAATGTTGTGAAAGCACACAAAACGGCATGAACAAGCCAAATACTGCGTGTTCCACCGTTACAAGTGCGAAACTGCTATATTGTGATATTCTCGTTAAAGCGCATGCAATCATCGTGAAACCTTAAAGAACAATGTCATTTAGCGAGATACAGCGTTCTGTACTGCAATAAGTTGGTGAAAAACTGTGAGGTTATGCAAATATCCTAATTGTGAACGAAACAGTGTAATAGAGCGTTTTTTAATACAAGTGCGAATGTTAGGTTAGGTTAAGATATGAACCGTCGTAAAACCGCATTAATCAATGTCACTTAGTGAGATGCAGTGTTTTTCACCATTACAAGTCGGGAACTGCGATATCTAATGTGAAAGCGCTTGCAAACGTCGTTAGGTTAGGTTAGGTTAGGTTAGGTTAGGTTACGTTAGGTTAGGTTAGGTTAGGTTTGGTTAGGTTAGGTTAGGTTAGGTTAGGGTATGTTAGGTAAGGTTTGGTTAGGTTAGGTTAGGTTAGGTTGGTTTAGGTAAGGTTAGGTTAGGTTAAGATATGAACCGCGCTAAAACCGCGTTAAACAATGTCACTTAGTGAGATGCTGTGTTTTTCACCATTACAAGTCGGGAACTGCGATATCTAATGTGAAAGCGCATGAAACCGTCGTAATCTTGTAGAAAACATTGTAAAGTAGCGAATAAAACGTTTTCTAACGATAGAAGTGCGAAGGTTCGGTTAGTTTGAGTTATGTTAGTTTAAGCTAGGTAGCGTCGTGAAACCACCAAAAACGACGTCATCTAACGAGATAGTGTTGTTTTAATGCGAGTACGAAACTGCGACAGGTAAAATGTTGTGAAAGCACTCAAAACGGCATGAACAAGCCAAATACTGCGTGTTGTACCGTTACAAGTGCGAAACTGCTATGTTGTGACATTCTCGGTAAAGCGCATGCAAGTATCGTGAAACCTTAAAGAACGATGTCATTTAGCGAGATACAGCGTTCTGTACTGTAATAAGTTGGTGAGAAACTGTGAGGTCAAGCAAATATCGTAATTGTGAACGAAACAGTGTAATTGAGCGTCTTTAGATACAAGTGCGAATGTTAGGTTAGGTTGACATATCAACCGTCGTAAAACCGCATTAAACAATGTCACTTAGTGAGATGTAGTGTTTTTCAACATTACAAGTCGGGAACTACAATATCTAATGTGAAAGCGCATGAAACCGTCGTAATCTTGTAGAAAACATTATAAAGTGGCGAGTAAAACGTTTTCTAACGATAGAAGTGCGAAGGTTAGGTTAGGTTAGGTTAGTTGGGCTAGGTAGCGTCGTGAAACTACCAAAAACGACGTCATCTAACGAGATAGTGTTGTTTTATAGCGAGTATTAAACTGCGATAGGTGAAATGTTGTGAAAGCACACAAAAAGGCATGAACAAGCCAAATACTGCCTGTTCTACCGTTACAAGTGCGAAACTGCTATATTGTGATATTCTCGTTAAATCGCATGCAAGCATCGTGAAACCTTAAAGAACAATGTCATTTAGCGAGATACAGCGTTCTGTACTGCAATAAGTTGGTGAAAAACTGTGAGGTTATGCAAATATCCTAATTGTGAACGAAACAGTGTAATAGAGCGTTTTTTAATACAAGTGCGAATGTTAGGTTAGGTTAAGATATGAACCGTCGTAAAACCGCATTAAACAATGTCACTTAGTGAGATGCAGTGTTTTTCACCATTACAAGTCGGGAACTGCGATATCTAATGTGAAAGCGCTTGCAAACGTCGTTAGGTTAGGTTAGGTTTGGTTAGGTTAGGTTAGGTTACGTTAGGTTAGGTTAGGTTAGGTTTGGTTAGGTTAGGTTTGGTTAGGTTAGGGTATGTTAGGTAAGCTTTGGTTAGGTTAGGTTAGGTAAGGTTAGGTTAGGTTAAGATATGAACCGCGCTAAAACCGCATTAAACAATGTCACTTAGTGAGATGCTGTGTTTTCCACCATTACAAGTCGGGAACTGCGATATCTAATGTGAAAGCGCATGAAACCGTCGTAATCTTGTAGAAAACATTGTAAAGTAGCGAATAAAACGTTTTCTAACGATAGAAGTGCGAAGGTTAGGTTAGTTTGAGCTAGGTAGCGTCGTGAAACCACCAAAAACGATGTCATCTAACGAGATAGTGTTGTTTTATTGCGAGTACGAAACTCCGATAGGTGAAATATTGGGAAAGCACACAAAATGGCATGAACTAGCCAGATACTGCGTCTTGTGCCGTTACAAGTGCGAAACTGCTTTATTGTGATATTCTCGTTAAAGCGCATGCAAGTATCGTGAAACCTTAAAGAACGATGTCATTTAGCGAGATACAGCGTTCTGTACTGTAATAAGTTGGTGAGAAACTGTGAGGTCAAGCAAATATCGTAATTGTGAACGAAACAGTGTAATTGAGCGTATTTAGATACAAGTGCGAATGTTAGGTTAGGTTGAGATATCAACCGTCGTAAAAGCGCATTAAACAATGTCACTTAGTGAGATGTAGTGTTTTTCAACATTACAAGTCGGGAACTACGATATCTAATGTGAAAGCGCATGAAACCGTCGTAATCTTGTAGAAAACATTGTAAAATTGCGAGTAAAACGTTTTCTAAAGATAGAAGTGCGAAGGTTAGCTTGAGTTATGTTAGTTTAAGCAATGTAGCGTCGTGAGACCACCAAAAAGGACGTCATCTAACGAGATAGTGTTGTTTTATTGCATGTACGAAACTGCAATAGGTGAAATGTTGTGAAAGTACACAAAACGGCTTGAACAAGCCAGATACGGCGTGTTGTACCGTTACAAGTGCGAAACTGCTATAATGTGATATTCTCGTTAAAGCGCATGCAAGCATCGTGAAACCTTAAAGAACGATGTCATTTAGCGAGATACAGCGTTCTGTACTGCAATAAGTTGGTGAAAAACTGTGAGGTTATGCAAATATCGTAATTGTGAACGAAACAGTGTAATAGAGCGTTTTTCAATACAAGTACGAATGTTAGGTTAGGTTAAGATATGAACCGTCGTAAAACCGCATTAAACAATGTCACTTAGTGAGATGCAGTGTTTTCACCATTACAAGTCGGGAACTGCGATATCTAATGTGAAAGCGCTTGCAAACGTCGTTAGGTTAGGTTAGGTTAGGTTAGGTTAGGTTAGGTTTGGTTAGGTTAGGTTAGGGTATGTTAGGTTAGGTTAGGTTAGGTTAGGTTAGGTTGGGTTAGGTAAGGTTAGGTTAGGTTAAGATATGAACCGCGCTAAAACCGCATTAAACAATGTCACTTAGTGAGATGCTGTGTTTTCCACCATTACAAGTCGGGAACTGCGATATCTAATGTGAAAGCGCTTGCAAACGTCGTTAGGTTAGGTTAGGTTAGGTTACGTTAGGTTAGGTTTGGTTAGGTTAGGTTAGGTTATGTTAGGTTAGGTTGGGTTAGGTTAGGTTAGGTTACGTTAGGTTAAGGTATAAACCGTCGTAAAACCGCAATAAACAATGTCACTTAGTGAGATGCAGTGTTTTTCACCTTTACAAGTTGGGAACTGCGACTTCTAATGTGAAAGCGCTTGAAACCGTCGTAATGTTGTAGAAAGCAATGTAAAGTAGCGAGTAAAACGTTTTCTAACGATAGAAGTGCGAAGGTTATGTTAGGTTGAGTTATGTTAGTTTAAGCTAGGTAGCGTCGTGAAACCACCAAAAACGACGTCATCTAACGAGATAGTGTTGTTTTATTGCGAGTACGAAACTGCGATAGGTAAAATGTTGTGAAAGCACACAAAACGGCATGAACAAGCCAAATACTGCGTGTTGTACCGTTACAAGTGCGAAACTGCTATGTTGTGACATTCTCGGTAAAGCGCATGCAAGTATCGTGAAACCTTAAAGAACGATGTCATTTAGCGAGATACAGCGTTCTGTACTGCAATAAGTTGGTGAGAAACTGTGAGGTGAAGCAAATATCGTAATTGTGAACGAAACAGTGTAATTGAGCGTCTTTAGATACAAGTGCGAATGTTAGGTTAGGTTGACATATCAACCGTCGTAAAACCGCATTAAACAATGTCACTTAGTGAGATGTAGTGTTTTTCAACATTACAAGTCGGGAACTACGATATCTAATGTGAAAGCGCATGAAACCGTCGTAATCTTGTAGAAAACATTGTAAAGTGGCGAGTAAAACGTTTTCTAACGATAGAAGTGCGACGGTTGGGTTAGGTTAGGTTAGTTTAAGCTAGGTAGCGTCGTGAAACTACCAAAAACGACGTCATCTAACGAGATAGTGTTGTTTTATAGCGAGTATTAAACTGCGATAGGTGAAATGTTGTGAAAGCACACAAAACGGCATGAACAAGCCAAATACTGCGTGTTCTACCGTTACAAGTGCGAAACTGCTATATTGTGATATTCTCGTTAAAGCACATGCAAGCATCGTGAAACCTTAAAGAACAATGTCATTTAGCGAGATACAGCGTTCTGTACTGCAATAAGTTGGTGAAAAACTGTGAGGTTATGCAAATATCCTAATTGTGAACGAAACAGTGTAATAGAGCGTTTTTTAATACAAGTGCGAATGTTAGGTTAGGTTAAGATATGAACCGTCGTAAAACCGCATTAATCAATGTCACTTAGTGAGATGCAGTGTTTTCACCATTACAAGTCGGGAACTGCGATATCTAATGTGAAAGCGCTTGCAAACGTCGTTAGGTTAGGTTAGGTTAGGTTAGGTTTGGTTAGGTTAGGTTAGGTTAGGTTAGGGTATGTTAGGTAAGGTTTGGTTAGGTTAGGTTGGGTTAGGTAAGGTTAGGTTAGGTTAAGATATGAACCGCGCTAAAACCGCATTAAACAATGTCACTTAGTGAGATGCTGTGTTTTCCACCATTACAAGTCGGGAACTGCGATATCTAATGTGAAAGCGCATGAAACCGTCGTAATCTTGTAGAAAACATTGTAAAGTAGCGAATAAAACGTTTTCTAACGATAGAAGTGCGAAGGTTTGGTTAGTTTGAGCTATGTAGCGTCGTGAAACCACCAAAAACGATGTCATCTAACGAGATAGTGTTGTTTTATTGCGAGTACGAAACTGCGATAGGTGAAATATTGGGAAAGCACACAAAATGGCATGAACTAGCCAGATACTGCGTCTTGTGCCGTTACAAGTGCGAAACTGCTTTATTGTGATATTCTCGTTAAAGCGCATGCAAGTATCGTGAAACCTTAAAGAACGATGTCATCTAGCGAGATACAGCGTTCTGTACTGTAATAAGTTGGTGAGAAACTGTGAGGTCAAGCAAATATCGTAATTGTGAACGAAACAGTGTAATTGAGCGTATTTAGATACAAGTGCGAATGTTAGGTTAGGTTGAGATATCAACCGTCGTAAAACCGCATTAAACAATGTCACTTAGTGAGA
>NW_027464609.1:705000-762500 GCF_043290135.1 Rhipicephalus microplus
AGGTTAGGTTAAGGTATGAACCGTCGTAAAACCGCATTAAACAATGTCACTTAGTGAGATGCAGTGTTTTCACCATTACAAGTCGGGAACTGCGATATCTAATGTGAAAGCGCTTGCAAACGTCGTTAGGTTAGGTTAGGTTAGGTTAGGTTAGGTTAGGGTATGTTAGGTAAGGTTTGGTTAGGTTAGGTTAGGTTAGGTTGGGTTAGGTAAGGTTAGGTTAGGTCAAGATATGAACCGCGCTAAAACCGCATTAAACAATGTCACTTAGTGAGATGCTGTGTTTTCACCATTACAAGTCGGGAACTGCGATATCTAATGTGAAAGCGCTTGGAAACGTCGTTAGGTTAGGTTAGGTTAGGTTAGGTTAGGTTAGGTTAGGTTAGGTTTGGTTAGGTTGGGTTAGGTTAGGTTATGTTAGGTTAGGCTGGGTTAGGTTAGGTTAGGTTAGGTTAGGTTAAGATATGAACCGCGCTAAAACCGCATTAAACAATGTCACTTAGTGAGATGCAGTGTTTTTCACCTTTACAAGTTGGGAACTGCGATATCTAATGTGAAAGCGCTTGAAACCGTCGTAATGTTGTAGAAAGCAATGTAAAGTAGCGAGTAAAACGTTTTCTAACGTTAGAAGTGCGAAGGTTGTGTTAGGTTGAGTTATGTTAGTTTAAGCTAGGTAGCGTCGTGAAACCACCAAAAACGACGTCATCTAACGAGATAGTGTTGTTTTATTGCGAGTACGAAACTGCGATAGGTAAAATGTTGTGAAAGCACACAAAACGGCATGAACAAGCCAAATACTGCGTGTTGTACCGTTACAAGTGCGGAACTGCTATGTTGTGACATTCTCGGTAAAGCGCATGCAAGTATCGTGAAACCTTAAAGAACGATGTCATTTAGCGAGATACAGCGTTCTGTACTGCAATAAGTTGGTGAGAAACTGTGAGGTGAAGCAAATATCGTAATTGTGAACGAAACAGTGTAATTGAGCGTCTTTAGATACAAGTGCGAATGTTAGGTTAGGTTGACATATCAACCGTCGTAAAACCGCATTAAACAATGTCACTTAGTGAGATGTAGTGTTTTTCAACATTACAAGTCGGGAACTACGATATCTAATGTGAAAGCGCATGAAACCGTCGTAATCTTGTAGAAAACATTGTAAAGTGGCGAGTAAAACGTTTTCTAACGATAGAAGTGCGACGGTTAGGTTAGGTTAGTTTAAGCTAGGTAGCGTCGTGAAACTACCAAAAACGACGTCGTCTAACGAGATAGTGTTGTTTTATAGCGAGTATTAAACTGCGATAGGTGAAATGTTGTGAAAGCACACAAAACGGCATGAACAAGCCAAATACTGCGTGTTCTACCGTTACAAGTGCGAAACTGCTATACTGTGATATTCTCGTTAAAGCGCATGCAAGCATCGTGAAACCTTAAAGAACAATGTCATTTAGCGAGATACAGCGTTCTGTACTGCAATAAGTTGGTGAAAAACTGTGAGGTTATGCAAATATCCTAATTGTGAACGAAACAGTGTAATAGAGCGTTTTTTAATACAAGTGCGAATGTTAGGTTAGGTTAAGATATGAACCGTCGTAAAACCGCATTAATCAATGTCACTTAGTGAGATGCAGTGTTTTTCACCATTACAAGTCGGGAACTGCGATATCTAATGTGAAAGCGCTCGCAAACGTCGTTAGGTTAGGTTAGGTTAGGTTAGGTTAGGTTAGGTTAGGTTTGGTTAGGTTAGGTTAGGTTAGGTTAGGTTAGGGTATGTTAGGTAAGGTTTGGTTAGGTTAGGTTAGGTTAGGTTGGTTTAGGTAAGGTTAGGTTAGGTTAAGATATGAACCGCGCTAAAACCGCATTAAACAATGTCACTTAGTGAGATGCTGTGTTTTTCACCATTACAAGTCGGGAACTGCGATATCTAATGTGAAAGCGCATGAAACCGTCGTAATCTTGTAGAAAACATTGTAAAGTAGCGAATAAAACGTTTTCTAACGATAGAAGTGCGAAGGTTCGGTTAGTTTGAGTTATGTTAGTTTAAGCTAGGTAGCGTCGTGAAACCACTAAAAACGACGTCATCTAACGAGATAGTGTTGTTTTAATGCGAGTACAAAACTGCGACAGAAAAATGTTCTGAAAGCACTCAAAACGGCATGAACAAGCCAAATACTGCGTGTTGTACCGTTACAAGTGCGAAACTGCTATGTTGTGACATTCTCGGTAAAGCGCATGCAAGTATCGTGAAACCTTAAAGAACGACGTCATTTAGCGAGATACAGCGTTCTGTACTGTAATAAGTTGGTGAGAAACTGTGAGGTCAAGCAAATATCGTAATTGTGAACGAAACAGTGTAATTGAGCGTCTTTAGATACAAGTGCGAATGTTAGGTTAGGTTAAGATATGAACCGTCGTAAAACCGCATTAAACAATGTCAATTACTGAGATGCAGTGTTTTTCACCATTAAAAGTGGGGAACTGCGATATTTAATGTGAAAGCGCTTGCAACCGTCGTTAGGTTAGGTTAGGTTAGGTTAGGTTAGGTTAGGTTAGGTTTGGTTAGGTTAGGTTAGGTTAGGTTAGGTTAGGTTAGATTACGTTAGGTTGGGTTGAGTTGGGTTAGGTTAGGTTAGGTTAGGTTGGGTTAGGTTAGGTTAGGTTAGGTTAGGTTATGTTAGGTTAGGTTACGTTAGGTTAGGTTAGGTTAGGTTACGTTAGGTTAGGTTAGGTTAGGTAAGGATAATTTGGTTAGGTTAGGTAAGGTTAGGTTAGGTTAGGTTAGGTTGGGTTGGGTGTTGTTGGGTTGGGTTGGGTTGGGTTAGGTTGGGTTAGGTTAGGTTAGGTTACGTTAGGTTAGGTTAGGTTACGTTAGGTTATGTTAGGTTAGGTTAGGTTACGTTAGGTTAGGTTAGGTCAGGTAAGGTTAGGTTACGTTAGAATAGGTTAGGTTAGGTTACGTTAGGTCAGGTTAAGTTAGGTTAGGTTAGGTTTGGTTAGGTTAGGTTAGGTTAGCTTAGGTTAGGCTAGGTTGGGATGGGTTGGGTTAGGTTGGGTTAGGTTAGGTTAGGTTAGGTTAGGTTGGGTTAGGTTAGTTTTTAGGTTAGGTTAGGTTAGGTTAAGTTGGGTTGGGTTAGGTTAGGTTAGGTTAGGTAAGGTTAGGTTAGGTTAGGTTAGGTTAGGTTAAGGTATGAACCGTCGTAAAACCGCATTAAACAATGTCACTTAGTGAGATGCAGTGTTTTCATCATTACAAGTCGGGAACTGCGATATCTAATGTGAAAGCGCTTGCAAACGTCGTTAGGTTAGGTTAGGTTAGGTTAGGTTATGTTAGGTTAGGTTAGGTTTGGTTAGGTTAGGTTAGGTTAGGTTAGGGTATGTTAGGTAAGGTTTGGTTAGGTTAGGTTAGGTTAGGTTGGGCTAGGTAAGGTTAGGTTAGGTTAAGATATGAACCGCGCTAAAACCGCATTAAACAATGTCACTTAGTGAGATGCTGTGTTTTCCACCATTACAAGTCGGGAACTGCGCTATCTAATGTGAAAGCGCATGAAACCGTCGTAATCTTGTAGAAAACATTGTAAAGTAGCGAATAAAACGTTTTCTAACGATAGAAGTGCGAAGGTTCGGTTAGTTTGAGCTAGGTAGCGTCGTGAAACCACCAAAAACGATGTCATCTAACGAGATAGTATTGTTTTATTGCGAGTACGAAACTGCGATAGGTGAAATATTTGGAAAGTACACAAAATGGCATGAACTAGCCAGATACTGCGTCTTGTGCCGTTACAAGTGCGAAACTGCTTTATTGTGATATTCTCGTTAAAGCGCATGCAAGTATCGTGAAACCTTAAAGAACGATGTCATTTAGCGAGATACAGCGTTCTGTACTGCAATAAGTTGGTGAAAAACTGTGAGGTTATGCAAATATCGTAATTGTGAACGAAAGAGTGTAATAGAGCGTTTTTCAATACAAGTACGAATGTTAGGTTAGGTTAAGATATGAACCGTCGTAAAACCGCATTAAACAATGTCACTTAGTGAGATGCAGTGTTTTTCACCATTACAAGTTGGGAACTGCGATATCTAATGTGAAAGCGCTTGCAAACGTCGTTAGGTTAGGTTAGGTTAGGTTAGGTTAGGTTACGTTAGGTTAGGTTTGGTTAGGTTAGGTTGGGTTGAGTTGGGTTAGGTTAGGTTAGGTTAGGTTGGGTTAGGTTAGGTTAGGTTAGGTTAGGTTAGGTTACGTTAGGTTAGGTTAGGTTAGGTTACGTTAGGTTAGGTTAGGTTAGGTAAGGATAATTTGGTTGGGTTAGGTAAGGTTAGGTTAGCTTAGGTTAGGTTGGGTTGGGTGTTGTTGGGTTGGGTTGGGTTGGGTTAGGTTGGGTTAGGTTAGGTTAGGTTACGTTAGGTTAGGTTAGGTTAGGTGAGGTTACGTTATGTTAGGTTAGGTTAGGTTACGTTAGGTTAGGTTAGGTCAGGTAAGGTTAGGTTACGTTAGAATAGGTTAGGTTAGGTTACGTTAGGTTAGGTTAAGTTAGGTTAGGTTAGGTTTGGTTAGCTTAGGTTAGGTTAGCTTAGGTTAGGTTAGGTTGGGTTGGGTTGGGTTAGGTTGGGTTAGGTTGGGTTAGGTTAGGTTAGGTTAGGTTAGGTTGGGTTAGGTTAGTTTAGGTTAGGTTAGGTTAGGTTAGGTTGGGTTGGGTTGGGTTAGGTTAGGTTAGGTTAGGTAAGGTTAGGTTAGGTTAGGTTACGTTAGGTTAAGGTATGAACCGTCGTAAAACCGCATTAAACAATGTCACTTAGTGAGATGCAGTGTTTTTCACCTTTACAAGTTGAGAACTGTGATATCTAATGTGAAAGCGCTTGAAACCGTCATAATGTTGTAGAAAGCAATGTAAAGTAGTGAGTAAAACGTTTTCTAACGATAGAAGTGCGAAGGTTATGTTAGGTTGAGTTATGTTAGTTTAAGCTAGGTAGCGTCGTGCAACTACCAAAAACAACGTCATTTAACGAGATAGTGTTGTTTTATTGCGAGTACTAAACTCCGATAGGTGAAATATTGGGAAAGCACACAAAATGGCATGAACTAGCCAGATACTGCGTCTTGTGCCGTTACAAGTGCGAAACTGCTTTATTGTGATATTCTCGTTAAAGCGCATGCAAGTATCGTGAAACCTTAAAGAACGATGTCATTTAGCGAGATACAGCGTTCTGTACTGCAATAAGTTGGTGAAAAACTGTGAGGTTATGCAAATATCGTAATTGTGAACGAAACAGTGTAATAGAGCGTTTTTCAATACAAGTACGAATGTTAGGTTAGGTTAAGATATGAACTGTCGTAAAACCGCATTAAACAATGTCACTTAGTGAGATGCAGTGTTTTCACCATTACAAGTCGGGAACTGCGATATCTAATGTGAAAGCGCTTGCAAACGTCGTTAGGTTAGGTTAGGTTAGGTTAGGTTTGGTTAGGTTAGGTTAGGTTAGGTTAGGGTATGTTAGGTAAGGTTTGGTTAGGTTAGGTTAGGTTAGGTTGGGTTAGGTAAGGTTAGGTTAGGTTAAGATATGAACCGCGCTAAAACCGCATTAAACAATGTCACTTAGTGAGATGCTGTGTTTTCCACCATTACAAGTCGGGAACTGCGATATCTAATGTGAAAGCGCATGAAACCGTCGTAATCTTGTAGAAAACATTGTAAAGTAGCGAATAAAACGTTTTCTAACGATAGAAGTGCGAAGGTTTGGTTAGTTTGAGCTATGTAGCGTCGTGAAACCACCAAAAACGACGTCATCTAACGAGATAGTGTTGTTTTATTGCGAGTACGAAACTGCGATAGGTAAAATGTGAAAGCACACAAAACGGCATGAACAAGCCAAATACTGCGTGTTGTACCATTACAAGTGCGAAACTGCTATCTTGTGACATTCTCGGTAAAGCGCATGCAAGTATCGTGAAACCTTAAAGAACGATGTCATTTAGCGAGATACAGCGTTCTGTACTGTAATAACTTGGTGAGAAACTGTGAGGTCAAGCAAATATCGTAATTGTGAACGAAACAGTGTAATTGAGCGTCTTTAGATACAAGTGCGAATGTTAGGTTAGGTTGACATATCAACCGTCGTAAAACCGCATCAAACAATGTCACTTAGTGAGATGTAGTGTTTTTCAACATTACAAGTCGGGAACTACGATATCTAATGTGAAAGCGCATGAAACCGTCGTAATCTTGTAGAAAACATTGTAAAGTGGCGAGTAAAACGTTTCCTAACGATAGAAGTGCGACGGTTAGGTTAGGTTAGGTTAGTTTAAGCTAGGTAGCGTTGTGAAACTACCAAAAACGACGTCATCTAACGAGATAGTGTTGTTTTATAGCGAGTATTAAACTGCGATAGGTGAAATGTTGTGAAAGCACACAAAACGGCATGAACAAGCCAAATACTTCGTGTTCTACCGTTACAAGTGCGAAACTGCTATATTGTGATATTCTCGTTAAAGCGCATGCAAGCATCGTGAAACCTTAAAGAACAATGTCATTTAGCGAGATACAGCGTTCTGTACTGCAATAAGTTGGTGAAAAACTGTGAGGTTATGCAAATATCCTAATTGTGAACGAAACAGTGTAATAGAGCGTTTTTTAATACAAGTGCGAATGTTAGGTTAGGTTAAGATATGAACCGTCGTAAAACCGCATTAATCAATGTCACTTAGTGAGATGCAGTGTTTTTCACCATTACAAGTCGGGAACTGCGATATCTAATGTGAAAGCGCTTGCAAACGTCGTTAGGTTAGGTTAGGTTAGGTTAGGTTACGTTAGGTTAGGTTAGGTTAGGTTTGGTTAGGTTAGGTTAGGTTAGGTTAGGTTAGGGTATGTTAGGTAAGGTTTGGTTAGGTTAGGTTAGGTTAGGTTTGTTTAGGTAAGGTTAGGTTAGGTTAAGATATGAACCGCGCTAAAACCGCATTAAACAATGTCACTTAGTGAGATGCTGTGTTTTTCACCATTACAAGTCGGGAACTGCGATATCTAATGTGAAAGCGCATGAAACCGTCGTAATCTTGTAGAAAACATTGTAAAGTAGCGAATAAAACGTTTTCTAACGATAGAAGTGCGAAGGTTCGGTTAGTTTGAGTTATGTTAGTTTAAGCTAGGTAGCGTCGTGAAACCACCAAAAACGACGTCATCTAACGAGATAGTGTTGTTTTATTGCGAGTACGAAACTGCGACAGGTAAAATGTTCTGAAAGCACTCAAAACGGCATGAACAAGCCAAATACTGCGTGTTGTACCGTTACAAGTGCGAAACTGCTATTTTGTGACATTCTCGGTAAAGCGCATGCAAGTATCGTGAAACCTTAAAGAACGACGTCATTTAGCGAGATACAGCGTTCTGTACTGTAATAAGTTGGTGAGAAAGTGTGAGGTCAAGCAAATATCGTAATTGTGAACGAAACAGTGTAATTGAGCGTCTTTAGATACAAGTGCGAATGTTAGGTTAGGTTGACATATCAACCGTCGTAAAACCGCATTAAACAATGTCACTTAGTGACATGTAGTGTTTTTCAACATTACAAGTCGGGAACTACGATATCTAATGTGAAAGCGCATGAAACCGTCGTAATTTTGTAGAAAACATTGTAAAGTTGCGAGTAAAACGTTTTCTAACGATAGAAGTGCGAAGGTTAGGTTAGGTTAGTTTAAGCTAGGTAGCGTCGTGAAACTACCAAAAACGACGTCATCTAACGAGATAGTGTTGTTTTATAGCGAGTATTAAACTGCGATCGGTGAAATGTTGTGAAAGCACACAAAACGGCATGAACAAGCCAAATACTGCGTGTTCTACCGTTACAAGTGCGAAACTGCTATATTGTGATATTCTCGTTAAATCGCATGCAAGCATCGTGAAACCTTAAAGAACAATGTCATTTAGCGAGATACAGCGTTCTGTACTGCAATAAGTTGGTGAAAAACTGTGAGGTTATGCAAATATCGTAATTGTGAACAAAACAGTGTAATAGAGCGTTTTTAGATACAAGTGCGAATGTTAGGTTAGGTTAAGATATGAACCGTCGTAAAACCGCATTAAACAATGTCAATTACTGAGATGCAGTGTTTTTCACCATTAAAAGTGGGGAACTGCGATATTTAATGTGAAAGCGCTTGCAACCGTCGTTAGGTTAGGTTAGGTTAGGTTAGGTTAGGTTAGGTTTGGTTAGGTTAGGTTAGGTTAGGTTAGGTTAGATTAGGTTAGGTTGGGTTGAGTTGGGTTAGGTTAGGTTAGGTTAGGTTGGGTTAGGTTAGGTTAGGTTAGGTTAGGTTATGTTAGGTTAGGTTACGTTAGGTTAGGTTAGGTTAGGTTACGTTAGGTTAGGTTAGGTTAGGTAAGGATAATTTGGTTAGGTTAGGTAAGGTTAGGTTAGGTTAGGTTAGGTTGGGTTGGGTGTTGTTGGGTTGGGTTGGGTTGGGTTAGGTTAGGTTAGGTTACGTTAGGTTAGGTTAGGTTACGTTAGGTTATGTTAGGTTAGGTTAGGTTACGTTAGGTTAGGTTAGGTCAGGTAAGGTTAGGTTACGTTAGAATAGGTTAGGTTAGGTTACGTTAGGTCAGGTTAAGTTAGGTTAGGTTAGGTTTGGTTAGGTTAGGTTAGGTTAGCTTAGGTTAGGTTAGGTTGGGATGGGTTGGGTTAGGTTGGGTTAGGTTAGGTTAGGTTAGGTTAGGTTGGGTTAGGTTAGTTTTTAGGTTAGGTTAGGTTAGGTTAAGTTGGGTTGGGTTAGGTTAGGTTAGGTTAGGTAAGGTTAGGTTAGGTTAGGTTAGGTTAGGTTAAGGTATGAACCGTCGTAAAACCGCATTAAACAATGTCACTTAGTGAGATGCAGTGTTTTCATCATTACAAGTCGGGAACTGCGATATCTAATGTGAAAGCGCTTGCAAACGTCGTTAGGTTAGGTTAGGTTAGGTTAGGTTAGGTTAGGTTAGGTTAGGTTAGGTTTGGTTAGGTTAGGTTAGGTTAGGTTAGGGTATGTTAGGTAAGGTTTGGTTAGGTTAGGTTAGGTTAGGTTGGGTTAGGTAAGGTTAGGTTAGGTTAAGATATGAACCGCGCTAAAACCGCATTAAACAATGTCACTTAGTGAGATGCTGTGTTTTCCACCATTACAAGTCGGGAACTGCGCTATCTAATGTGAAAACGCATGAAACCGTCGTAATCTTGTAGGAAACATTGTAAAGTAGCGAATAAAACGTTTTCTAACGATAGAAGTGCGAAGGTTCGGTTAGTTTGAGCTAGGTAGCGTCGTGAAACCACCAAAAACGATGTCATCTAACGAGATAGTATTGTTTTATTGCGAGTACGAAACTGCGATAGGTGAAATATTTGGAAAGTACACAAAATGGCATGAACTAGCCAGATACTGCGTCTTGTGCCGTTACAAGTGCGAAACTGCTTTATTGTGATATTCTCGTTAAAGCGCATGCAAGTATCGTGAAACCTTAAAGAACGATGTCATTTAGCGAGATACAGCGTTCTGTACTGCAATAAGTTGGTGAAAAACTGTGAGGTTATGCAAATATCGTAATTGTGAACGAAAGAGTGTAATAGAGCGTTTTTCATTACAAGTACGAATGTTAGGTTAGGTTAAGATATGAACCGTCGTAAAACCGCATTAAACAATGTCACTTAGTGAGATGCAGTGTTTTTCACCATTACAAGTTGGGAACTGCGATATCTAATGTGAAAGCGCTTGCAAACGTCGTTAGGTTAGGTTAGGTTAGGTTAGGTTAGGTTAGGTTACGTTAGGTTAGGTTTGGTTACGTTAGGTTGGGTTGAGTTGGGTTAGGTTAGGTTAGGTTAGGTTGGGTTAGGTTAGGTTAGGTTAGGTTACGTAAGGTTAGGTTAGGTTAGGTTAGGTTAGGTTAGGTTAGGTTACGTTAGGTTAGGTTAGGTTAGGTAAGGATAATTTGGTTGGGTTAGGTAAGGTTAGGTTAGCTTAGGTTAGGTTGGGTTGGGTGTTGTTGGGTTGGGTTGGGTTGGGTTAGGTTGGGTTAGGTTAGGTTAGGTTACGTTAGGTTAGGTTAGGTTAGGTGAGGTTACGTTATGTTAGGTTAGGTTAGGTTACGTTAGGTTAGGTTAGGTCAGGTAAGGTTAGGTTACGTTAGAATAGGTTAGGTTAGGTTACGTTAGGTTAGGTTAAGTTAGGTTAGGTTAGGTTTGGTTAGCTTAGGTTAGGTTAGCTTAGGTTAGGTTAGGTTGGGTTGGGTTGGGTTAGGTTGGGTTAGGTTGGGTTAGGTTAGGTTAGGTTAGGTTAGGTTGGGTTAGGTTAGTTTAGGTTAGGTTAGGTTAGGTTAGGTTGGGTTGGGTTGGGTTAGGTTAGGTTAGGTTAGGTAAGGTTAGGTTAGGTTAGGTTACGTTAGGTTAAGGTATGAACCGTCGTAAAACCGCATTAAACAATGTCACTTAGTGAGATGCAGTGTTTTTCACCTTTACAAGTTGAGAACTGTGATATCTAATGTGAAAGCGCTTGAAACCGTCATAATGTTGTAGAAAGCAATGTAAAGTAGTGAGTAAAACGTTTTCTAACGATAGAAGTGCGAAGGTTATGTTAGGTTGAGTTATGTTAGTTTAAGCTAGGTAGCGTCGTGCAACTACCAAAAACAACGTCATTTAACGAGATAGTGTTGTTTTATTGCGAGTACTAAACTCCGATAGGTGAAATATTGGGAAAGCACACAAAATGGCATGAACTAGCCAGATACTGCGTCTTGTGCCGTTACAAGTGCGAAACTGCTTTATTGTGATATTCTCGTTAAAGCGCATGCAAGTATCGTGAAACCTTAAAGAACGATGTCATTTAGCGAGATACAGCGTTCTGTACTGCAATAAGTTGGTGAAAAACTGTGAGGTTATGCAAATATCGTAATTGTGAACGAAACAGTGTAATAGAGCGTTTTTCAATACAAGTACGAATGTTAGGTTAGGTTAAGATATGAACTGTCGTAAAACCGCATTAAACAATGTCACTTAGTGAGATGCAGTGTTTTCACCATTACAAGTCGGGAACTGCGATATCTAATGTGAAAGCGCTTGCAAACGTCGTTAGGTTAGGTTAGCTTAGGTTAGGTTAGGTTAGGTTAGGTTAGGTTTGGTTAGGTTAGGTTAGGTTAGGGTATGTTAGGTAAGGTTTGGTTAGGTTAGGTTAGGTTGGGTTAGGTAAGGTTAGGTTAGGTTAAGATATGAACCGCGCTAAAACCGCATAAACAATGTCACTTAGTGAGATGCTGTGTTTTCCACCATTACAAGTCGGGAACTGCGATATCTAATGTGAAAGCGCATGAAACCGTCGTAATCTTGTAGAAAACATTGCAAAGTAGCGAATAAAACGTTTTATAACGATAGAAGTGCGAAGGTTCGGTTAGTTTGAGCTAGGTAGCGTCGTGAAACCACCAAAAACGATGTCATCTAACGAGATAGTGTTGTTTTATTGCGAGTACGAAACTGCGATAGGTGAAATATTGGGAAAGTACACAAAATGGCATGAACTAGCCAGATACTGCGTCTTGTGCCGTTACAAGTGCGAAACTGCTTTATTGTGATATTCTCGTTAAAGCGCATGCAAGTATCGTGAAACCTTAAAGAACGATGTCATCTAGCGAGATACAGCGTTCTGTACTGTAATAATTTGGTGAGAAACTGTGAGGTCAAGCAAATATCGTAATTGTGAACGAAACAGTGTAATTGAGCGTATTTAGATACAAGTGCAAATGTTAGGTTAGGTTGAGATATCAACCGTCGTAAAACCGCATTAAACAATGTCACTTAGTGAGATGTAGTGTTTTTCAACATTACAAGTCGGGAACTACGATATCTAACGTGAAAGCGCATGAAACCGTCGTAATCTTGTAGAAAACATTGTAAAATTGCGAGTAAAACGTTTTCTAACGATAGAAGTGCGACGGTTAGGTTAGGTTAGGTTAGTTTAAGCTAGGTAGCGTTGTGAAACTACCAAAAACGACGTCATCTAACGAGATAGTGTTGTTTTATAGCGAGTATTAAACTGCGATAGGTGAAATGTTGTGAAAGCACACAAAACGGCATGAACAAGCCAAATACTTCGTGTTCTACCGTTACAAGTGCGAAACTGCTATATTGTGATATTCTCGTTAAAGCGCATGCAAGCATCGTGAAACCTTAAAGAACAATGTCATTTAGCGAGATACAGCGTTCTGTACTGCAATAAGTTGGTGAAAAACTGTGAGGTTATGCAAATATCCTAATTGTGAACGAAACAGTGTAATAGAGCGTTTTTTAATACAAGTGCGAATGTTAGGTTAGGTTAAGATATGAACCGTCGTAAAACCGCATTAATCAATGTCACTTAGTGAGATGCAGTGTTTTTCACCATTACAAGTCGGGAACTGCGATATCTAATGTGAAAGCGCTTGCAAACGTCGTTAGGTTAGGTTAGGTTAGGTTAGGTTACGTTAGGTTAGGTTAGGTTAGGTTTGGTTAGGTTAGGTTAGGTTAGGTTAGGTTAGGGTATGTTAGGTAAGGTTTGGTTAGGTTAGGTTAGGTTAGGTTTGTTTAGGTAAGGTTAGGTTAGGTTAAGATATGAACCGCGCTAAAACCGCATTAAACAATGTCACTTAGTGAGATGCTGTGTTTTTCACCATTACAAGTCGGGAACTGCGATATCTAATGTGAAAGCGCATGAAACCGTCGTAATCTTGTAGAAAACATTGTAAAGTAGCGAATAAAACGTTTTCTAACGATAGAAGTGCGAAGGTTCGGTTAGTTTGAGTTATGTTAGTTTAAGCTAGGTAGCGTCGTGAAACCACCAAAAACGACGTCATCTAACGAGATAGTGTTGTTTTATTGCGAGTACGAAACTGCGACAGGTAAAATGTTCTGAAAGCACTCAAAACGGCATGAACAAGCCAAATACTGCGTGTTGTACCGTTACAAGTGCGAAACTGCTATTTTGTGACATTCTCGGTAAAGCGCATGCAAGTATCGTGAAACCTTAAAGAACGATGTCATTTAGCGAGATACAGCGTTCTGTACTGTAATAAGTTGGTGAGAAACTGTGAGGTCAAGCAAATATCGTAATTGTGAACAAAACAGTGTAATTGAGCGTCTTTAGATACAAGTGCGAATGTTAGGTTAGGTTGACATATCAACCGTCGTAAAACCGCATTAAACAATGTCACTTAGTGAGATGTAGTGTTTTTCAACATTACAAGTCGGGAACTACGATATCTAATGTGAAAGCGCATGAAACCTTCGTAATCTTGTAGAAAACATTATAAAGTGGCGAGTAAAACGTTTTCTAACAATAGAAGTGCGAAGGTTAGGTTAGGTTAGGTTAGTTGGGCTAGGTAGCGTCGTGAAACTACCAAAAACGACGTCATCTAACGAGATAGTGTTGTTTTATAGCGAGTATTAAACTGCGATAGGTGAAATGTTGTGAAAGCACACAAAAAGGCATGAACAAGCCAAATACTGCGTGTTCTACCGTTACAAGTGCGAAACTGCTATATTGTGATATTCTCGTTAAATCGCATGCAAGCATCGTGAAACCTTAAAGAACAATGTCATTTAGCGAGATACAGCGTTCTGTACTGCAATAAGTTGGTGAAAAACTGTGAGGTTATGCAAATATCGTAATTGTGAACAAAACAGTGTAATAGAGCATTTTTAGATACAAGTGCGAATGTTAGGTTAGGTTAAGTTATGAACCGTCGTAAAACCGCATTAAACAATGTCAATTACTGAGATGCAGTGTTTTTCACCATTAAAAGTGGGGAACTGCGATATTTAATGTGAAAGCGCTTGCAACCGTCGTTAGGTTAGGTTAGGTTAGGTTAGGTTAGGTTAGGTTTGGTTAGGTTAGGTTAGGTTAGGTTAGATTAGGTTAGGTTGGGTTGAGTTGGGTTAGGTTAGGTTAGGTTAGGTTGGGTTAGGTTAGGTTAGGTTAGGTTACGTTAGGTTAGGTTACGTTAGGTTAGGTTAGGTTACGTTAGGTTAGGTTAGGTTAGGTAAGGATAATTTGGTTAGGTTAGGTAAGGTTAGGTTAGGTTAGGTTAGGTTGGGTTGGGTGTTGTTGGGTTGGGTTGGGTTGGGTTAGGTTGGGTTAGGTTAGGTTAGGTTACGTATGGTTAGGTTAGGTTAGGTTACGTTATGTTATGTTAGGTTAGGTTAGGTTACGTTAGGTTAGGTTAGGTCAGGTAAGGTTAGGTTACGTTAGAATAGGTTAGGTTAGGTTACGTTAGGTTAGGTTAAGTTAGGTTAGGTTAGGTTTGGTTAGGTTAGGTTAGGTTAGCTTAGGTTAGGTTAGGTTGGGATGGGTTGGGTTAGGTTGGGTTAGGTTAGGTTAGGTTAGGTTAGGTTGGGTTAGGTTAGTTTAGGTTAGGTTAGGTTAGGTAAAGTTGGTTGGGTTAGGTTAGGTTAGGTTAGGTAAGGTTAGGTTAGGTTAGGTTAGGTTAGGTTAAGGTATGAACCGTCGTAAAACCGCATTAAACAATGTCACTTAGTGAGATGCAGTGTTTTCACCATTACAAGTCGGGAACTGCGATATCTAATGTGAAAGCGCATGAAACCGTCGTAATCTTGTAGAAAACATTGCAAAGTAGCGAATAAAACGTTTTATAACGATAGAAGTGCGAAGGTTCGGTTAGTTTGAGCTAGGTAGCGTCGTGAAACCACCAAAAACGATGTCATCTAACGAGATAGTGTTGTTTTATTGCGAGTACGAAACTGCGATAGGTGAAATATTGGGAAAGTACACAAAATGGCATGAACTAGCCAGATACTGCGTCTTGTGCCGTTACAAGTGCGAAACTGCTTTATTGTGATATTCTCGTTAAAGCGCATGCAAGTATCGTGAAACCTTAAAGAACGATGTCATCTAGCGAGATACAGCGTTCTGTACTGTAATAATTTGGTGAGAAACTGTGAGGTCAAGCAAATATCGTAATTGTGAACGAAACAGTGTAATTGAGCGTATTTAGATACAAGTGCAAATGTTAGGTTAGGTTGAGATATCAACCGTCGTAAAACCGCATTAAACAATGTCACTTAGTGAGATGTAGTGTTTTTCAACATTACAAGTCGGGAACTACGATATCTAACGTGAAAGCGCATGAAACCGTCGTAATCTTGTAGAAAACATTGTAAAATTGCGAGTAAAACGTTTTCTAACGATAGAAGTGCGAAGGTTAGGTTAGGTTAGGTTAGTTTAAGCTAGGTAGCGTCGTGAAACTACCAAAAACGACGTCATCTAACGAGATAGTGTTGTTTTATAGCGAGTATTAAACTGCGATAGGTGAAATGTTGTGAAAGCACACAAAAAGGCATGAACAAGCCAAATACTGCGTGTTCTACCGTTACAAGTGCGAAACTGCTATATTGTGATATTCTCGTTAAATCGCATGCAAGCATCGTGAAACCTTAAAGAACAATGTCATTTAGCGAGATACAGCGTTCTGTACTGCAATAAGTTGGTGAAAAACTGTGAGGTTATGCAAATATCGTAATTGTGAACAAAACAGTGTAATAGAGCATTTTTAGATACAAGTGCGAATGTTAGGTTAGGTTAAGATATGAACCGTCGTAAAACCGCATTAAACAATGTCAATTACTGAGATGCAGTGTTTTTCACCATTAAAAGTGGGGAACTGCGATATTTAATGTGAAAGCGCTTGCAACCGTCGTTAGGTTAGGTTAGGTTAGGTTAGGTTAGGTTAGGTTTGGTTAGGTTAGGTTAGGTTAGGTTAGGTTAGATTAGGTTAGGTTGGGTTGAGTTGGGTTAGGTTAGGTTAGGTTAGGTTAGGTTGGGTTAGGTTAGGTTAGGTTAGGTTAGGTTACGTTAGGTTAGGTTACGTTAGGTTAGGTTAGGTTACGTTAGGTTAGGTTAGGTTAGGTAAGGATAATTTGGTTAGGTTAGGTAAGGTTAGGTTAGGTTAGGTTAGGTTGGGTTGGGTGTTGTTGGGTTGGGTTGGGTTAGGTTGGGTTAGGTTAGGTTAGGTTACGTATGGTTAGGTTAGGTTAGGTTACGTTATGTTATGTTAGGTTAGGTTAGGTTACGTTAGGTTAGGTTAGGTCAGGTAAGGTTAGGTTACGTTAGAATAGGTTAGGTTAGGTTACGTTAGGTTAGGTTAAGTTAGGTTAGGTTAGGTTTGGTTAGGTTAGGTTAGGTTAGCTTAGGTTAGGTTAGGTTGGGATGGGTTGGGTTAGGTTGGGTTAGGTTAGGTTAGGTTAGGTTAGGTTGGGTTAGGTTAGTTTAGGTTAGGTTAGGTTAGGTTAGGTAAAGTTGGTTGGGTTAGGTTAGGTTAGGTTAGGTAAGGTTAGGTTAGGTTAGGTTAGGTTAGGTTAGGTTAAGGTATGAACCGTCGTAAAACCGCATTAAACAATGTCACTTAGTGAGATGCAGTGTTTTCACCATTACAAGTCGGGAACTGCGATATCTAATGTGAAAGCGCTTGCAAACGTCGTTAGGTTAGGTTAGCTTAAATTAGGTTAGGTTAGGTTAGGTTAGGTTTGGTTAGGTTAGGTTAGGTTAGGGTATGTTAGGTAAGGTTTGGTTAGGTTAGGTTAGGTTAGGTTGGGTTAGGTAAGGTTAGGTTAGGTTAAGATATGAACCGCGCTAAAACCGCATTAAACAATGTCACTTAGTGAGATGCTGTGTTTTCCACCATTACAAGTCGGGAACTGCGATATCTAATGTGAAAGCGCATGAAACCGTCGTAATCTTGTAGAAAACATTGCAAAGTAGCGAATAAAACGTTTTATAACGATAGAAGTGCGAAGGTTCGGTTAGTTTGAGCTAGGTAGCGTCGTGAAACCACCAAAAACGATGTCATCTAACGAGATAGTGTTGTTTTATTGCGAGTACGAAACTGCGATAGGTGAAATATTGGGAAAGTACACAAAATGGCATGAACTAGCCAGATACTGCGTCTTGTGCCGTTACAAGTGCGAAACTGCTTTATTGTGATATTCTCGTTAAAGCGCATGCAAGTATCGTGAAACCTTAAAGAACGATGTCATCTAGCGAGATACAGCGTTCTGTACTGTAATAATTTGGTGAGAAACTGTGAGGTCAAGCAAATATCGTAATTGTGAACGAAACAGTGTAATTGAGCGTATTTAGATACAAGTGCAAATGTTAGGTTAGGTTGAGATATCAACCGTCGTAAAACCGCATTAAACAATGTCACTTAGTGAGATGTAGTGTTTTTCAACATTACAAGTCGGGAACTACGATATCTAACGTGAAAGCGCATGAAACCGTCGTAATCTTGTAGAAAACATTGTAAAATTGCGAGTAAAACGTTTTCTAACGATAGAAGTGCGAAGGTTAGGTTAGGTTAGGTTAGTTTCAGCTAGGTAGCGTCGTGAAACTACCAAAAACGACGTCATCTAACGAGATAGTGTTGTTTTATTGCGAGTATTAAACTGCGATAGGTGAAATGTTGTGAATGCACACAAAACGGCATGAACAAGCCAAATACTGCGTGTTCTACCGTTACAAGTGCGAAACTGCTATATTGTGATATTCTCGTTAAAGCGCATGCAAGCATCGTGAAACCTTTAAGAACAATGTCATTTAGCGAGATACAGCGTTCTGTACTGCAATAATTTGGTGAAAAACTGTGAGGTTATGCAAATATCGTAATTGTGAACGAAACAGTGTAATAGAGCGTTTTTCAATACAAGTACGAATGTTAGGTTAGGTTAAGACATGAACCGTCGTAAAACCGCATTAAACAATGTCACTTAGTGAGATGCAGTGTTTTTCACCATTACAAGTTGGGAACTGCGATATCTAATGTGAAAGCGCTTGCAAACGTCGTTAGGTTAGGTTAGGTTAGGTTAGGTTACGTTAGGTTAGGTTTGGTTAGGTTAGGTTAGGTTAGGTTATGTTAGGTTAGGTTGGGTTAGGTTAGGTTAGGTTACGTTAGGTTAAGGTATGAACCGTCGTAAAACCGCAATAAACAATGTCACTTAGTGAGATGCAGTGTTTTTCACCTTTACAAGTTGGGAACTGCGATATCTAATGTGAAAGCGCTTGAAACCGTCGTAATGTTGTAGAAAGCAATGTAAGGTAGCGAGTAAAACGTTTTCTAACGATAGAAGTGCGAAGGTTATGTTAGGTTGAGTTATGTTAGTTTAAGATAGGTAGCGTCGTGAAACCACCAAAAACGACGTCATCTAACGAGATAGTGTTGTTTTATTGCGAGTACGAAACTGCGATAGGTAAAATGTTGTGAAAGCACACAAAACGGCATGAACAAGCCAAATACTGCGTGTTGTACCGTTACAAGTGCGAAACTGCTATGTTGTGATATTCTCGGTAAAGCGCATGCAAGTATCGTGAAACCTTAAAGAACGATGTCATTTCGCGAGATACAGCGTTCTGTACTGTAATAAGTTGGTGAGAAACTGTGAAGTCAAGCAAATATCGTAATTGTGAACGAAACAGTGTAATTGAGCGTCTTTAGATACAAGTGCGAATGTTAGGTTAGGTTGACATATCAACCGTCGTAAAACCGCATTAAACAATGTCACTTAGTGAGATGTAGTGTTTTTCAACATTGCAAGTCGGGAACTACGATATCTAATGTGAAAGCGCTTGCAAACGTCGTTAGGTTAGGTTAGGTTAGGTTAGGTTAGGTTAGGTTAGGTTAGGTTAGGTTTGGTTAGGTTAGGTTAGGTTAGGTTAGGTTAGGTTGGGTTGAGTTGGGTTAGGTTAGGTTAGGTTAGGTTAGGTTGGGTTAGGTTAGGTTAGGTTAGGTTAGGTTACGTTAGGTTAGGTTACGTTAGGTTAGGTTAGGTTACGTTAGGTTAGGTTAGGTTAGGTAAGGATAATTTGGTTAGGTTAGATAAGGTTAGGTTAGGTTAGGTTAGGTTGGGTTGGGTGTTGTTGGGTTGGGTTGGGTTGGGTTAGGTTGGGTTAGGTTAGGTTAGGTTACGTTAGGTTAGGTTAGGTTAGGTTACGTTAGGTTATGTTAGGTTAGGTTAGGTTACGTTAGGTTAGGTTAGGTCAGGTAAGGTTAGGTTACGTTAGAATAGGTTAGGTTAGGTTACGTTAGGTTAGGTTAAGTTAGGTTAGGTTAGGTTTGGTTAGGTTAGGTTAGGTTAGCTTAGGTTAGGTTAGGTTGGGATGGGTTGAGTTAGGTTGGGTTAGGTTAGGTTAGGTTAGGTTAGGTTGGGTTAGGTTAGTTTAGCTTAGGTTAGGTTAGGTTATGTAAAGTTGGTTGGGTTGGGTTGGGTTGGGTTAGGTTAGGTTAGGTTAGGTTAGGTAAGGTTAGGTTAGGTTAGGTTACGTTAGGTTAAGGTATGAACCGTCGTAAAACCGCATTAAACAATGTCACTTAGTGACATGCAGTGTTTTTCACCTTTACAAGTTGAGAACTGTGATATCTAATGTGAAAGCGCTTGAAACCGTCATAATGTTGTAGAAAGCAATGTAAAGTAGCGAGTAAAACGTTTTCTAACGATAGAAGTGCGAAGGTTATGTTAGGTTGAGTTATGTTAGTTTAAGCTAGGTAGCGTCGTGCAACTACCAAAAACAACGTCATTTAACGAGATAGTGTTGTTTTATTGCGAGTACGAAACTGCGATAGGTGAAATGTTGTGAAAGCACACAAAACGGCATGAACAAGCCAAATACTGCGTGTTGTACAGTTACAAGTGCGAAACTGCTATGTTGTGATATTCTCGTTAAAGCGCATGCAAGCATCGTGAAACCTTAAAGAACGATGTCATTTAGCGAGATACAGCGTTCTGTACTGCAATAAGTTGGTGAAAAACTGTGAGGTTATGCAAATATCCTAATTGTGAACGAAACAGTGTAATAGAGCGTTTTTTAATACAAGTGCGAATGTTAGGTTAGGTTAAGATATGAACCGTCGTAAAACCGCATTAAACAATGTCACTTAGTGAGATGCAGTGTTTTTCACCATTACAAGTCGGGAACTGCGATATCTAATGTGAAAGCGCTTGCAAACGTCGTTAGGTTAGGTTAGGTTTGGTTAGGTTAGGTTAGGTTAGGTTAGGTTACGTTAGGTTAGGTTAGGTTAGGTTTGGTTAGGTTAGGTTTGGTTAGGTTAGGGTATGTTAGGTAAGCTTTGGTTAGGTTAGGTTAGGTAAGGTTAGGTTAGGTTAAGATAGGAACCGCGCTAAAACCGCATTAAACAATGTCACTTAGTGAGATGCTGTGTTTTCCACCATTACAAGTCGGGAACTGCGATATCTAATGTGAAAGCGCATGAAACCGTCGTAATCTTGTAGAAAACATTGTAAAGTAGCGAATAAAACGTTTTCTAACGATAGAAGTGCGAAGGTTAGGTTAGTTTGAGCTAGGTAGCGTCGTGAAACCACCAAAAACGATGTCATCTAACGAGATAGTGTTGTTTTATTGCGAGTACGAAACTCCGATAGGTGAAATATTGGGAAAGCACACAAAATGGCATGAACTAGCCAGATACTGCGTCTTGTGCCATTACAAGTGCGAAACTGCTATAATGTGATATTCTCGTTAAAGCGCATGCAAGCATCGTGAAACCTTAAAGAACGATGTCATTTAGCGAGATACAGCGTTCTGTACTGCAATAAGTTGGTGAAAAACTGTGAGGTTATGCAAATATCGTAATTGTGAACGAAACAGTGTAATAGAGCGTTTTTCAATACAAGTACGAATGTTAGGTTAGGTTAAGATATGAACCGTCGTAAAACCGCATTAAACAATGTCACTTAGTGAGATGCAGTGTTTTCACCATTACAAGTCGGGAACTGCGATATCTAATGTGAAAGCGCTTGCAAACGTCGTTAGGTTAGGTTAGGTTAGGTTAGGTTAGGTTAGGTTAGGTTTGGTTAGGTTAGGTTAGGGTATGTTAGGTTAGGTTAGGTTAGGTTAGGTTAGGTTAGGTTAGGTTGGGTTAGGTAAGGTTAGGTTAGGTTAAGATATGAACCGCGCTAAAACCGCATTAAACAATGTCACTTAGTGAGATGCTGTGTTTTCCACCATTACAAGTCGGGAACTGCGATATCTAATGTGAAAGCGCTTGCAAACGTCGTTAGGTTAGGTTAGGTTAGGTTACGTTAGGTTAGGTTTGGTTAGGTTAGGTTAGGTTATGTTAGGTTAGGTTGGGTTAGGTTAGGTTAGGTTACGTTAGGTTAAGGTATGAACCGTCGTAAAACCGCAATAAACAATGTCACTTAGTGAGATGCAGTGTTTTTCACCTTTACAAGTTGGGAACTGCGATATCTAATGTGAAAGCGCTTGAAACCGTCGTAATGTTGTAGAAAGCAATGTAAAGTAGCGAGTAAAATGTTTTCTAACGATAGAAGTGCGAAGGTTATGTTAGGTTGAGTTATGTTAGTTTAAGCTAGGTAGCGTCGTGAAACCACCAAAAACGACGTCATCTAACGAGATAGTGTTGTTTTATTGCGAGTACGAAACTGCGATAGGTAAAATGTTGTGAAAGCACACAAAACGGCATGAACAAGCCAAATACTGCGTGTTGTACCGTTACAAGTGCGAAACTGCTATGTTGTGACATTCTCGGTAAAGCGCATGCAAGTATCGTGAAACCTTAAAGAACGATGTCATTTAGCGAGATACAGCGTTCTGTACTGCAATAGGTTGGTGAGAAACTGTGAGGTGAAGCAAATATCGTAATTGTGAACGAAACAGTGTAATTGAGCGTCTTTAGATACAAGTGCGAATGTTAGGTTAGGTTGACATATCAACCGTCGTAAAACCGCATTAAACAATGTCACTTAGTGAGATGTAGTGTTTTTCAACATTACAAGTCGGGAACTACGATATCTAATGTGAAAGCGCATGAAACCGTCGTAATCTTGTAGAAAACATTGTAAAGTGGCGAGTAAAACATTTTCTAACGATAGAAGTGCGACGGTTAGGTTAGGTTAGGTTAGTTTAAGCTAGGTAGCGTCGTGAAACTACCAAAAACGACGTCATCTAACGAGATAGTGTTGTTTTATAGCGAGTATTAAACTGCGATAGGTGAAATGTTGTGAAAGCACACAAAACGGCATGAACAAGCCAAATACTGCGTGTTCTACCGTTACAAGTGCGAAACTGCTATATTGTGATATTCTCGTTAAAGCGCATGCAAGCATCGTGATACCTTAAAGAACAATGTCATTTAGCGAGATACAGCGTTCTGTACTGCAATAAGTTGGTGAAAAACTGTGAGGTTATGCAAATATCCTAATTGTGAACGAAACAGTGTAATAGAGCGTTTTTTAATACAAGTGCGAATGTTAGGTTAGGTTAAGATATGAACCGTCGTAAAACCGCATTAATCAATGTCACTTAGTGAGATGCAGTGTTTTTCACCATTAAAAGTCGGGAACTGCGATATCTAATGTGAAAGCCCTCGCAAACGTCGTTAGGTTAGGTTAGGTTAGGTTAGGTTAGGTTACGTTAGGTTAGGTTAGGTTAGGTTTGGTTAGGTTAGGTTAGGTTAGGTTAGGTTAGGGTATGTTAGGTAAGGTTTGGTTAGGTTAGGTTGGTTTAGGTAAGGTTAGGTTAGGTTAAGATATGAACCGCGCTAAAACCGCTATAAACAATGTCACTTAGTGAGATGCTGTGTTTTTCACCATTACAAGTCGGGAACTGCGATATCTAATGTGAAAGCGCATGAAACCGTCGTAATCTTGTAGAAAACATTGTAAAGTAGCGAATAAAACGTTTTCTAACGATAGAAGTGCGAAGGTTTGGTTAGTTTGAGTTATGTTAGTTTAAGCTAGGTAGCGTCGTGAAACCACCAAAAACGACGTCATCTAACGAGATAGTGTTGTTTTAATGCGAGTACGAAACTGCGACAGGTAAAATGTTCTGAAAGCACTCAAAACGGCATGAACAAGCCAAATACTGCGTGTTGTACCGTTACAAGTGCGAAACTGCTATGTTGTGACATTCTCGGTAAAGCGCATGCAAGTATCGTGAAACCTTAAAGAACGATGTCATTTAGCGAGATACAGCGTTCTGTACTGTAATAAGTTGGTGAGAAACTGTGAGGTCAAGCAAATATCGTAATTGTGAACGAAACAGTGTAAGTGAGCGTCTTTAGATACAAGTGCGAATGTTAGGTTAGGTTGACATATCAACCGTCGTAAAACCGCATTAAACAATGTCACTTAGTGAGATGTAGTGTTTTTCAACATTACAAGTCGGGAACTACGATATCTAATGTGAAAGCGCTTGCAACCGTCGTTAGGTTAGGTTAGGTTAGGTTAGGTTAGGTTTGGTTAGGTTAGGTTAGGTTAGGTTAGGTTAGATTAGGTTAGGTTGGGTTGAGTTGGGTTAGGTTAGGTTAGGTTAGGTTAGGTTAGGTTACGTTAGGTTAGGTTAGGTTAGGTAAGGATAATTTGGTTAGGTTAGGTAAGGTTAGGTTAGGTTAGGTTAGGTTGGGTTGGGTGTTGTTGGGTTGGGTTGGGTTGGGTTAGGTTGGGTTAGGTTAGGTTAGGTTACGTTAGGTTAGGTTAGGTTAGGTTACGTTAGGTTATGTTAGGTTAGGTTAGGTTACGTTAGGTTAGGTTAGGTCAGGTAAGGTTAGGTTACGTTAGAATAGGTTAGGTTAGGTTACGTTAGGTTAGGTTAAGTTAGGTTAGGTTAGGTTTGGTTAGGTTAGGTTAGGTTAGCTTAGGATAGGTTAGGATGGGATGGGTTGGGTTAGGTTGGGTTAGGTTAGGTTAGGTTAGGTTAGGTTGGGTTAGGTTAGTTTAGGTTAGGTTAGGTTAGGTTAGGTAAAGTTGGTTGGGTTAGGTTAGGTTAGGTTAGGTAAGGTTAGGTTAGATTAGGTTAGGTTAGGTTAAGGTATGAACCGTCGTAAAACCGCATTAAACAATGTCACTTAGTGAGATGCAGTGTTTTCACCATTACAAGTCGGGAACTGCGATATCTAATGTGAAAGCGCTTGCAAACGTCGTTAGGTTAGGTTAGGTTAGGTTAGGTTAGGGTATGTTAGGTAAGGTTTGGTTAGGTTAGGTTAGGTTAGGTTGGGTTAGGTAAGGTTAGGTTAGGTCAAGATATGAACCGCGCTAAAACCGCATTAAACAATGTCACTTAGTGAGATGCTGTCTTTTCCACCATTACAAGTCGAGAACTGCGATATCTAATGTGAAAGCGCATGAAACCGTCGTAATCTTGTAGAAAACATTGTAAAGTAGCGAATAAAACGTTTTCTAACGATAGAAGTGCGAAGGTTCGGTTAGTTTGAGCTAGGTAGCGTCGTGAAACCACCAAAAACGATGTTATCTAACGAGATAGTATTGTTTTATTGCGAGTACGAAACTGCGATAGGTGAAATATTGGGAAAGTACACAAAATGGCATGAACTAGCCAGATACTGCGTCTTCTGCCGTTACAAGTGCGAAACTGCTATAATGTGTTATTCTCGTTAAAGCGCATGCAAGCATCGTGAAACCTTAAAGAACAATGTCATTTAGCGAGATACAGCGTTCTGTACTGCAATAAGTTGGTGAAAAACTGTGAGGTTATGCAAATATCGTAATTGTGAACGAAACAGTGTAATAGAGCGTTTTTCAATACAAGTACGAATGTTAGGTTAGGTTAAGATACGAACCGTCGTAAAACCGCATTAAACAATGTCACTTAGTGAGATGCAGTGTTTTTCACCATTACAAGTTGGGAACTGCGATATCTAATGTGAAAGCGCTTGCAAACGTCGTTAGGTTAGGTTAGGTTAGGTTAGGTTACGTTAGGTTAGGTTTGGTTAGGTTAGGTTAGGTTAGGTTATGTTAGGTTAGGTTGGGTTAGGTTAGGTTAGGTTACGTTAGGTTAAGGTATGAACCGTCGTAAAACCGCAATAAACAATGTCACTTAGTGAGATGCAGTGTTTTTCACCTTTACAAGTTGGGAACTGCGATATCTACTGTGAAAGCGCTTGAAACCGTCGTAATGTTGTAGAAAGCAATGTAAAGTAGCGAGTAAAACGTTTTCTAACGATAGAAGTGCGAAGGTTCGGTTAGTTTGAGTTATGTTAGTTTAAGCTAGGTAGCGTCGTGAAACCACCAAAAACGACGTCATCTAACGAGATAGTGTTGTTTTAATGCGAGTACGAAACTGCGACAGGTAAAATGTTCTGAAAGCACTCAAAACGGCATGAACAAGCCAAATACTGCGTGTTGTACCGTTACAAGTGCGAAACTGCTATGTTGTGACATTCTCGGTAAAGCGCTTGCAAGTATCGTGAAACCTTAAAGAACGATGTCATTTAGCGAGATACAGCGTTCTGTACTGTAATAAGTTGGTGAGAAACTGAGGTCAAGCAAATATCGTAATTGTGAACAAAACAGTGTAATTGAGCGTCTTTAGATACAAGTGCGAATGTTAGGTTAGGTTGACATATCAACCGTCGTAAAACCGCATTAAACAATGTCACTTAGTGAGATGTAGTGTTTTTCAACATTACAAGTCGGGAACTACGATATCTAATGTGAAAGCGCTTGCAACCGTCGTTAGGTTAGGTTAGGTTAGGTTAGGTTAGGTTTGGTTAGGTTAGGTTAGGTTAGGTTAGATTAGGTTAGGTTGGGTTGAGTTGGGTTAGGTTAGGTTAGGTTAGGTTAGGTTGGGTTAGGTTAGGTTAGGTTAGGTTAGGTTACGTTAGGTTAGGTTACGTTAGGTTAGGTTAGGTTAGGTTACGTTAGGTTAGGTTAGGTTAGGTAAGGATAATTTGGTTAGGTTAGGTAAGGTTAGGTTAGGTTAGGTTAGGTTGGGTTGGGTGTTGTTGGGTTGGGTTGGGTTGGGTTAGGTTGGGTTAGGTTAGGTTAGGTTACGTATGGTTAGGTTAGGTTAGGTTACGTTATGTTATGTTAGGTTAGGTTAGGTTACGTTAGGTTAGGTTAGGTCAGGTAAGGTTAGGTTACGTTAGAATAGGTTAGGTTAGGTTACGTTAGGTTAGGTTAAGTTAGGTTAGGTTAGGTTTGGTTAGGTTAGGTTAGGTTAGCTTAGGTTAGGTTAGGTTGGGATGGGTTGGGTTAGGTTGGGTTAGGTTAGGTTAGGTTAGGTTGGGTTAGGTTAGTTTAGGTTAGGTTAGGTTAGGTTAGGTAAAGTTGGTTGGGTTAGGTTAGGTTAGGTTAGGTAAGGTTAGGTTAGGTTAGGTTAGGTTAAGGTATGAACCGTCGTAAAACCGCATTAAACAATGTCACTTAGTGAGATGCAGTGTTTTCACCATTACAAGTCGGGAACTGCGATATCTAATGTGAAAGCGCTTGCAAACGTCGTTAGGTTAGGTTAGCTTAGGTTAGGTTAGGTTAGGTTAGGTTAGGTTTGGTTAGGTTAGGTTAGGTTAGGGTATGTTAGGTAAGGTTTGGTTAGGTTAGGTTAGGTTAGGTTGGGTTAGGTAAGGTTAGGTTAGGTTAAGATATGAACCGCGCTAAAACCGCATTAAACAATGTCACTTAGTGAGATGCTGTGTTTTCCACCATTACAAGTCGGGAACTGCGATATCTAATGTGAAAGCGCATGAAACCGTCGTAATCTTGTAGAAAACATTGCAAAGTAGCGAATAAAACGTTTTCTAACGATAGAAGTGCGAAGGTTCGGTTAGTTTGAGCTAGGTAGCGTCGCGAAACCACCAAAAACGATGTCATCTAACGAGATAGTGTTGTTTTATTGCGAGTACGAAACTCCGATAGGTGAAATATTGGGAAAGCACACAAAATGGCATGAACTAGCCAGATACTGCGTCTTGTGCCGTTACAAGTGCGAAACTGCTTTATTGTGATATTCTCGTTAAAGCGCATGCAAGTATCGTGAAACCTTAAAGAACGATGTCATCTAGCGAGATACAGCGTTCTGTACTGTAATAAGTTGGTGAGAAACTGTGAGGTCAAGCAAATATCGTAATTGTGAACAAAACAGTGTAATTGAGCGTCTTTAGATACAAGTGCAAATGTTAGGTTAGGTTGAGATATCAACCGTCGTAAAACCGCATTAAACAATGTCACTTAGTGAGATGTAGTGTTTTTCAACATTACAAGTCGGGAACTACGATATCTAATGTGAAAGCGCATGAAACCGTCGTAATCTTGTAGAAAACATTATAAAGTGGCGAGTAAAACGTTTTCTAACGATAGAAGTGCGAAGGTTAGGTTAGGTTAGGTTAGTTGGGCTAGGTAGCGTCGTGAAACTACCAAAAACGACGTCATCTAACGAGATAGTGTTGTTTTATAGCGAGTATTAAACTGCGATAGGTGAAATGTTGTGAAAGCACACAAAAAGGCATGAACAAGCCAAATACTGCTTGTTCTACCGTTACAAGTGCGAAACTGCTATATTGTGATATTCTCGTTAAATCGCATGCAAGCATCGTGAAACCTTAAAGAACAATGTCATTTAGCGAGATACAGCGTTCTGTACTGCAATAAGTTGGTGAAAAACTGTGAGGTTATGCAAATATCGTAATTGTGAACAAAACAGTGTAATAGAGCGTTTTTAGATACAAGTGCGAATGTTAGGTTAGGTTAAGATATGAACCGTCGTAAAACCGCATTAAACAATGTCAATTACTGAGATGCAGTGTTTTTCACCATTAAAAGTGGGGAACTGCGATAGTTAATGTGAAAGCGCTTGCAACCGTCGTTAGGTTAGGTTAGGTTAGGTTAGGTTAGGTTAGGTTTGGTTAGGTTAGGTTAGGTTAGGTTAGGTTAGGTTAGGTTGGGTTGAGTTGGGTTAGGTTAGGTTAGGTTAGGTTAGGTTGGGTTAGGTTAGGTTAGGTTAGGTTAGGTTAGGTTACGTTAGGTTAGGTTAGGTTAGGTTACGTTAGGTTAGGTTAGGTTAGGTAAGGATAATTTGGTTAGGTTAGGTAAGGTTAGGTTAGGTTAGGTTAGGTTGGGTTGGGTGTTGTTGGGTTGGGTTGGGTTGGGTTAGGTTGGGTTAGGTTAGGTTAGGTTACGTTAGGTTAGGTTAGGTTACGTTACGTTAGGTTATGTTAGGTTAGGTTAGGTTACGTTAGGTTAGGTTAGGTCAGGTAAGGTTAGGTTACGTTAGAATAGGTTAGGTTAGGTTACGTTAGGTTAGGTTAAGTTAGGTTAGGTTAGGTTTGGTTAGGTTAGGTTAGGTTAGCTTAGGTTAGGTTAGGTTGGGATGGGTTGGGTTAGGTTGGGTTAGGTTAGGTTAGGTTAGGTTAGGTTAGGTTGGGTTAGGTTAGTTTAGCTTAGGTTAGGTTAGGTTAGGTAAAGTTGGTTTGGTTGGGTTGGGTTAGGTTAGGTTAGGTTAGGTTACGTTAGGTTAAGGTATGAACCGTCGTAAAACCGCATTAAACAATGTCACTTAGTGACATGCAGTGTTTTTCACCTTTACAAGTTGAGAACTGTGATATCTAATGTGAAAGCGCTTGAAACCGTCATAATGTTGTAGAAAGCAATGTAAAGTAGCGAGTAAAACGTTTTCTAACGATAGAAGTGCGAAGGTTATGTTAGGTTGAGTTATGTTAGTTTAAGCCAGGTAGCGTCGTGCAACTACCAAAAACAACGTCATTTAACGAGATAGTGTTGTTTTATTGCGAGTACGAAACTGCGATAGGTGAAATGTTGTGAAAGCACACAAAACGGCATGAACAAGCCAAATACTGCGTGTTGTACAGTTACAAGTGCGAAACTGCTATGTTGTGATATTCTCGTTACAGCGCATGCAAGCATCGTGAAACCTTAAAGAACGATGTCATTTAGCGAGATACAGCGTTCTGTACTGCAATAAGTTGGTGAAAAACTGTGAGGTTATGCAAATATCCTAATTGTGAACGAAACAGTGTAATAGAGCGTTTTTTAATACAAGTGCGAATGTTAGGTTAGGTTAAGATATGAACAGTCGTAAAACCGCATTAAACAATGTCACTTAGTGAGATGCAGTGTTTTTCACCATTACAAGTCGGGAACTGCGATATCTAATGTGAAAGCGCTTGCAAACGTCGTTAGGTTAGGTTAGGTTTGGTTAGGTTAGGTTAGGTTAGGTTAGGTTAGGTTAGGTTAGGTTAGGTTAGGTTAGGTTAGGTTAGGTTTGGTTAGGTTAGGTTAGGTTAGGTTATGTTAGGTTAGGTTGGGTTAGGTTAGGTTAGGTTACGTTAGGTTAAGGTATGAACCGTCGTAAAACCGCAATAAACAATGTCACTTAGTGAGATGCAGTGTTTTTCACCTTTACAAGTTGGGAACTGCGATATCTAATGTGAAAGCGCTTGAAACCGTCGTGATGTTGTAGAAAGCAATGTAAAGTAGCGAGTAAAACGTTTTCTAATGATAGAAGTGCGAAGGTTATGTTAGGTTGAGTTATGTTAGTTCAAGCTAGGTAGCGTCGTGAAACCACCAAAAACGACGTCATCTAACGAGATAGTGTTGTTTTATTGCGAGTACGAAACTGCGATAGGTAAAATGTTGTGAAAGCACACAAAACGGCATGAACAAGCCAAATACTGCGTGTTGTACCGTTACAAGTGCGAAACTGCTGTTGTGACATTCTCGGTAAAGCGCATGCAAGTATCGTGAAACCTTAAAGAACGATGTCATTTAGCGAGATACAGCGTTCTGTACTGTAATAAGTTGGTGAGAAACTGTGAGGTCAAGCAAATATCGTAATTGTGAACGAAACAGTGTAATTGAGCGTATTTAGATACAAGTGCGAATGTTAGGTTAGGTTGAGATATCAACCGTCGTAAAAGCGCATTAAACAATGTCACTTAGTGAGATGTAGTGTTTTTCAACATTACAAGTCGGGAACTACGATATCTAATGTGAAAGCGCATGAAACCGTCGTAATCTTGTAGAAAACATTGTAAAATTGCGAGTAAAACGTTTTCTAAAGATAGAAGTGCGAAGGTTAGCTTGAGTTATGTTAGTTTAAGCTATGTAGCGTCGTGAGACCACCAAAAAGGACGTCATCTAACGAGATAGTGTTGTTTTATTGCATGTGCAAAACTGCGATAGGTAAAATGTTGTGAAAGCACACAAAACGGCATGAACAAGCCAAATACTGCGTGTTGTACCGTTACAAGTGCGAAACTGCTATGTTGTGACATTCTCGGTAAAGCGCATGCAAGTATCGTGAAACCTTAAAGAACGATGTCATTTAGCGAGATACAGCGTTCTGTACTGTAATAAGTTGGTGAGAAACTGTGAGGTCAAGCAAATATCGTAATTGTGAACGAAACAGTGTAATTGAGCGTCTTTAGATACAAGTGCGAATGTTAGGTTAGGTTGACATATCAACCGTCGTAAAACCGCATTAAACAATGTCACTTAGTGAGATGTAGTGTTTTTCAACATTACAAGTCGGGAACTACGATATCTAATGTGAAAGCGCTTGCAACCGTCGTTAGGTTAGGTTAGGTTAGGTTAGGTTAGGTTAGGTTAGGTTTGGTTAGGTTAGGTTAGGTTAGGTTAGGTTAGGTTGGATTAGGTTAGGTTGGGTTGAGTTGGGTTAGGTTAGGTTAGGTTAGGTTAGGTTAGGTTAGGTTACGTTAGGTTAGGTTAGGTAAGGTTAGGTTAGGTTAGGTTAGGTTGGGTTGGGTGTTGTTGGGTTGGGTTGGGTTGGGTTAGGTTGGGTTAGGTTAGGTTAGGTTACGTTAGGTTAGGTTAGGTTACGTTAGGTTATGTTAGGTTAGGTTAGGTTACGTTAGGTTAGGTTAGGTCAGGTAAGGTTAGGTTACGTTAGAATAGGTTAGGTTAGGTTACGTTAGGTTAGGTTAAGTTAGGTTAGGTTAGGTTTGGTTAGGTTAGGTTAGGTTAGCTTAGGTTAGGTTAGGTTGGGATGGGTTGGGTTAGGTTGGGTTAGGTTAGGTTAGGTTAGGTTAGGTTAGGTTGGGTTAGGTTAGTTTAGGTTAGGTTAGGTTAGGTTAGGTAAAGTTGGTTGGGTTAGGTTAGGTTAGGTTAGGTAAGGTTAGGTTAGGTTAGGTTAGGTTAGGTTAAGGTATGAACCGTCGTAAAACCGCATTAAACAATGTCACTTAGTGAGATGCAGTGTTTTCACCATTACAAGTCGGGAACTGCGATATCTAATGTGAAAGCGCTTGCAAACGTCGTTAGGTTAGGTTAGGTTAGGTTAGGTTAGGTTAGGTTAGGGTATGTTAGGTAAGGTTTGGTTAGGTTAGGTTAGGTTAGGTTGGGTTAGGTAAGGTTAGGTTAGGTCAAGATATGAACCGCGCTAAAACCGCATTAAACAATGTCACTTAGTGAGATGCTGTGTTTTCCACCATTACAAGTCGAGAACTGCGATATCTAATGTGAAAGCGCATGAAACCGTCGTAATCTTGTAGAAAACATTGTAAAGTAGCGAATAAAACGTTTTCTAACGATAGAAGTGCGAAGGTTCGGTTAGTTTGAGCTAGGTAGCGTCGTGAAACCACCAAAAACGATGTCATCTAACGAGATAGTATTGTTTTATTGCGAGTACGAAAGTGCGATAGGTGAAATATTGGGAAAGTACACAAAATGGCATGAACTAGCCAGATACTGCGTCTTGTGCCGTTACAAGTGCGAAACTGCTATAATGTGATATTCTCGTTAAAGCGCATGCAAGCATCGTGAAACCTTAAAGAACAATGTCATTTAGCGAGATACAGCGTTCTGTACTGCAATAAGTTGGTGAAAAACTGTGAGGTTATGCAAATATCGTAATTGTGAACGAAACAGTGTAATAGAGCGTTTTTCAATACAAGTACGAATGTTAGGTTAGGTTAAGATATGAACCGTCGTAAAACCGCATTAAACAATGTCACTTAGTGCGATGCAGTGTTTTTCACCATTACAAGTTGGGAACTGCGATATCTAATGTGAAAGCGCTTGCAAACGTCGTTAGGTTAGGTTAGGTTAGGTTAGGTTACGTTAGGTTAGGTTTGGTTAGGTTAGGTTAGGTTAGGTTATGTTAGGTTAGGTTGGGTTAGGTTAGGTTAGGTTACGTTAGGTTAAGGTATGAACCGTCGTAAAACCGAAATAAACAATGTCACTTAGTGAGATGCAGTGTTTTTCACCTTTACAAGTTGGGAACTGCGATATCTAATGTGAAAGCGCTTGAAACCGTCGTAATGTTGTAGAAAGCAATGTAAAGTAGCGAGTAAAACGTTTTCTAACGATAGAAGTGCGAAGGTTCGGTTAGTTTGAGTTATGTTAGTTTAAGCTAGGTAGCGTCGTGAAACCACCAAAAACGACGTCATCTAACGAGATAGTGTTGTTTTAATGCGAGTACGAAACTGCGACAGGTAAAATGTTCTGAAAGCACTCAAAACGGCATGAACAAGCCAAATACTGCGTGTTGTACCGTTACAAGTGCGAAACTGCTATGTTGTGACATTCTCGGTAAAGCGCATGCAAGTATCGTGAAACCTTAAAGAACGATGTCATTTAGCGAGATACAGCGTTCTGTACTGTAATAAGTTGGTGAGAAACTGTGAGGTCAAGCAAATATCGTAATTGTGAACAAAACAGTGTAATTGAGCGTCTTTAGATACAAGTGCGAATGTTAGGTTAGGTTGACATATCAACCGTCGTAAAACCGCATTAAACAATGTCACTTAGTGAGATGTAGTGTTTTTCAACATTACAAGTCGGGAACTACGATATCTAATGTGAAAGCGCATGAAACCGTCGTAATCTTGTAGAAAACATTATAAAGTGGCGAGTAAAACGTTTTCTAACGATAGAAGTGCGAAGGTTAGGTTAGGTTAGGTTAGTTGGGCTAGGTAGCGTCGTGAAACTACCAAAAGCGACGTCATCTAACGAGATAGTGTTGTTTTATAGCGAGTATTAAACTGCGATAGGTGAAATGTTGTGAAAGCACACAAAAAGGCATGAACAAGCCAAATACTGCGTGTTCTACCGTTACAAGTGCGAAACTGCTATATTGTGATATTCTCGTTAAATCGCATGCAAGCATCGTGAAACCTTAAAGAACAATGTCATTTAGCGAGATACAGCGTTCTGTACTGCAATAAGTTGGTGAAAAACTGTGAGGTTATGCAAATATCGTAATTGTGAACAAAACAGTGTAATAGAGCGTTTTTAGATACAAGTGTGTTGTGAGTGAAGTGCGCGAGTCAAGTGACTTTCAAATTTGGCGCGTAAGATGAACTACTGACAATGTGTGCAAGATGGCGTATTGCGCCAGTGCGGCGAACACTGGCGATTGGAAAAAGAAGAAAATTCAAGGGAATGGGAGAAAAATCCAGAGCCAGGGCATCGAAGAACGAGGAAGAGGAGATTCGGGCTCGTGCTTGGAAGAAGAAGGCTAGGGTGCGGCGTGCGACCTCGTCGGGTGCGAGTACCTCCTGGGCGTCAGGGCATCCACCTAGCGGGCGACTGTTTCCACGGGGTCCTGGTGACCATTCAACCGCAGCGGCTATTGGCGAATCCTTGGCAAGACCTTGGTCTGATGTTCGAGCGGAAGACAGCGCAGCAGATGATGTCTACCGGGAGCGGGAGCAAGCCGTCGGGCTACGGGCCCGAGCTTATGCACTCTCACCACGGCAGCTTCCCAATGGACTATTGAAGGGCGTGAACCGCTGGTGAGCCGTATCCGTCTTCTCTCGCGTCCGGACTCAAACACGAGGACTTTAACGAAAAGGACTGTTTAGACTCTTAGAGGTTTCCGCTCGCTAACGAAACTGACAGTGCTAATTAGTTAACATTTTTCTGATCTTAGTATTTTCCTTTTTGTGGTTTTTTTTTGTGGGTTTGTGAAAGTATAATTTTTTTTTTTGCAAATCAAACGCTCACTTCCTTTTCTCGTGAGAGATTAACGTTTCACAGCTAGCTCGACTGGCTTTATTTACTGAACCTGTCACAAATTGGCGTCCGCGACAGGACGTGAGTGTTTGCCACTAAAAAGTAGATTTGAGTAAGGCTAACTAAAAAAGTAAAATGGGCTCACGAGAGTTGATGGCGCTGGCAGAACGCATGGGGTTGGAGGGAGCAGAATTGCAGGCTTGGTTTGACGCACGAGAAGCGCGTGAGCGCGATGAACGAGCCGCGGAGAGAGACGCGAAGAAAGAACAGTTGGAGCTGGAAGGCCGCAATTTACAGCTACGTCTTGAAGTAGCAAAAACGGAGAACCAAACCCGAGAAGCAAGCCAGCGACACTTGGAAGTAGAAGAGAGGACGCTGCAACTGCGCCTGAGAGTAGCTGAGGCCGGTGTCGGTCAGCCTACGGTGGCTGACACGGGCAACCAAAGGAACGCGCCTATGGTAGTGAACCCGCATAACTTTATACCCGTTTTCAACGAGGACAGAGACGACCTTGACGCCTACCTGAAAAGGTTTGAGAGAGTGGCGACAGGTCAAGATTGGCCACGGGAAAAGTGGGCCACGGCTCTTAGTTTGTGCCTTGGCGGAGAGGCTCTGAAGGTATTTGGACGGTTGTCACCGAACGATTCCCTGTCATACGACGAAGTCAAATTGGCACTGCTCCAGCGTTTTCGCTTCACGGCTGATGGCTACCGTGAGAAATTCCGGAAAAGCAAGCCTGAAGACGGCGAAACTGGAAAACAGTATGCCACGAGACTCCAAAGTTTCTTTGACAGGTGGATAGAAATGTCTCAGACAGAGAGGAATTTCGATTCAGTCCGTGACTTGATTGTAGCCGAACAATTCATGGCGAACTGCAGTAGTCAGCTGGCGCTCTTCTTACGGGAGAAGAACTGCAAGACTCTGGAAGCCATGGCAGAGGCAGCTGATATATATATAGAGGCAAAGAGATTGAAGAACTTATTAATAGTTCAGAATAAGAGTGAGGACACAACTGGGAAGGCTAAATTGATTTCAAGCCCAAGAGCAGAGATGCAATGTTTTGTTTGTGGCCGTAAGGGGCACAAGGCTTCTGACTGTCGAAGTAAACCTAAACAAGTATTTTGTACAAACTGCCGTAAGTGGGGGCATGATGTGAAGGGCTGTCAGAAAATGACTGGCACTTCGAAATCAACTACATCTTGTTTAATGCTACCCAAAGAAGAGACCGGTCCACAACAATCCATGATTGATGGCGACGACTCGGACCGAGACGACAATGTTATGGGCACGGTGAAGACGCAAGCGCAATGTAAGAAACGTCCCATGCCAGTGTTACCAGGGGAAGTGAATGGACAGATTGTTCGAGTCCTAAGGGACACCGGAAGCAACACGTTGGTAGTACGCCGGTCATTAGTACCTGATGAAGCACTAACTGGCACTACCGCGACGTTGTGGTTGGCTGATGGCAGCACCATCGTAACCCCTGAGGCGGAGATACGTATCAGATCTCCATACTTTTCCGGCATGGCCATCGTCAAGTGTATGCCGTCGCCACTGTATGACGTCATAGTTGGGAACGTACCGGGGGCCCGTGACGCCAATGACCCCGACGTTTCGCGGAAACTTTCTCAAGATCAATTCATTAAGAAAAAAGTTCATTCTGCGGACGAAGGTAACCACCCAAATTCTCAACTGGTTGGTGCCGCACGTCTCAATAGTTCGCGAAGGGCCATCTCTGTTGGGCTCCCTGGCCAGATGTCTCGCAAAATGTTTCGCGAAGAACAAGAAAAAGACCAGACGCTTGACATCTGCAGAGCCAGAGTGGGTAAGAAGTTTGTTAGAAAGGGCTCGACATCTTTTTCTTTCGTAGCCAAGAATGGTATTCTTTACCGACAATACTTCCTGTCCCCTGGTAAGATCATTGAACAAGCCATAGTCCCGAAGTCCCTGAGAGGCCAAGTGTTACGTTTGGCTCATGAAAATGTCATGTCAGGCCATCAGGGTGTAAAAAAAACAATAGATCGAGTTCTGGACGCCTTCTACTGGCCCGGGGTACAAGAAGATATCCGCAGATATGTCCGATCATGTGACGCCTGTCAAAGGACTTTACCGAAAGGCAAGGTGGGCAAGGTGCCTCTAGGGCGTATGCCGTTGATCGACACCCCTTTTGAACGTGTGGCGGTCGACATCATTGGACCGATAACTCCAGCCTCGGCAAAAGGCCATCGGTATATTTTGACTCTTGTGGATTTCGCCACTCGCTACCCTGATGCAGTGCCTTTGACAGCAATTGACTCAGCTACAGTGGCCGAGGGACTTGTCGAGATGTTTTCTCGCATTGGTTTTCCACGAGAAGTCTTGGCTGATCAGGCATCGTGCTTTACCTCAGATCTAATGAAGGAGGTGAATGAACTACTGGCAGTCAAGCATCTTAGCTGCACTCCATACCATCCTATGTGCAACGGGATGGTAGAGAGGTTTAATGGAACACTCAAGCAAATGCTCCGCAAAATGGTTCAAGAACAGCCTAAATGTTGGGATCGCTTGCTAGCACCTCTTTTGTTTGCTTATCGTGAAGCCCCACAAGCAAGCTCCGGGTTCTCACCATTTGAACTTATTTATGGCCGACATATTCGAGGACCTCTGAGCATCCTGAAAGAGCTATGGACTCATGATCAGGAGAACGAAGAACTTAAGACGACGTACGGATATGTCCTGGATTTAAGAGAGCGAATTGAGAAGACACTAGAGCTGGTACGACAAAACCTGAGCCGAGCACAGGTGTCGCAGAAAAGGTATTACGACCGCCACAGCAAGCAACGGGACCTGAAAGCTGGTGACCGTGCATTGATCTTGCTTCCCACAAGCAACAACAAGTTATTGATGCATTGGAAAGGGCCGTTTCCAGTCATAGAAAAGAAAAACGACTATGACTACTGGCTGGACCTTGGACACAGCAAAAAACTTTTCCACATAAACATGCTGAAAAAGTATGAAGAACGCCGTGAAGAACAGCTTCCTCAGACATCATCTTTTGTCGTTCTGGAGGAAGAGGAGTCTGAGAAACCACTACCAACTTTCAAAGTACAGGGTAGCTGCGGTATTGACTCCATAAAGCTTGGAGATGAAATCGGGGAGCGACAGCGGGTGGAGATAAGGGACATCTTAAGTACCTACGAAGACGTATTCTCGGAGATCCCAGGTAAAACAAACCTTGTGGAGTGTCGGTTACAAACGACCAGTTCAGAACCAGTTAACACCCCACAATACCCATTGCCATTCTCTATGAAGGAAGTCGTTGAAAAGGAAGTGCAAGACATGTTGCAACTTGGCATTATAGAACCCTCAGAGTCACCATATAATTCTCCTTTGGTACTAGTCAAAAAGCCAGACAATGGCTACAGGGCCTGTATAGACTTTCGCCGTATAAACAATGTTCTGGTATCTGATGCAGAACCTATACCCAGAACTGATCACTTGTTTGCCGAAGTGGGAACAAAGAAATGGTTCTCGAAGTTTGATTTAACTAAAGGATATTGGCAGGTTCCTCTCGCAAAAGACTCGCAGCAAAAGACCGCCTTTTCAAGCCAATCAGGGCATTATCATTTCCTGTATATGCCTTTTGGCATCAAGACCGCATCCGCGGTCTTCACTCGTCTGATGAGAAAGTTATTGCTTGGAATACCCAACGTCGTTCATTACATAGACGACGTACTGGTGGCTACCACTACGTGGGAAGAACATCTAACAACTTTGAAGCAATTTTTTGCCAGGATACGACAAGCCGGACTAAGGATCAAGCCACAGAAATGTGAAGTGGCTATGAGCACAGTCACCTTTTTGGGACATCGATTGGGAGATGGCAACATACGGCCAGTCGAAAGCACGATACAGAAGATCACCTGTGCTTCTAAGCCTGAAACAAAGAAGCAACTCCGGTCATTCCTTGGACTGGCTGGCTATTACCGTGACCTGATACCTCGGTACGCCGAGAAAGCACAGCCGCTCACTGAGATGACGAGGAAGATGGAGAAAAACAAGATTACGTGGACCACGGATAGAGAAGAAGCGTTTGAATCACTCAAAAAGGCTTTGTCTTCTGGGCCAATCGTCAAAGCACCCGATCTGAAAAGAGAATTCGTGCTTCGGTCTGACGCCTCTGATTCTTGTATAGGCGCTATCCTTATGCAAGAGCATGATGGCATCCTCCACCCTGTGTCATATGCCAGTCGTCAACTTCAGCCTCGCGAAAAGAGATACTCAGCAATCGAGAGGGAATGCTTAGCGTTGGTCTGGGCGATAGAAAAGTATCATGTTTTTCTGTACGGAACGTCATTTGTCGTACAGACCGATCACCAACCACTGCAGTATCTCTTAAGGGCAAAACACCTGAACAGTAGGGTATTACGGTGGAGCCTCGCGTTACAAGAATATTCATTCCGAGTCGAGCACATTAGAGGCTCTGAAAATGTCGGCGCAGATTATATGAGCCGGTTGTGAATTTTTACGTTTTCTCGAGACAAGCGACTACTTCAAGTTGTTTGTTTGTTAAGGACATCTTGTGAATGGACGACGCGTGGTGACTTCTCGCGCACTGAACTGCAGTTTATTTTTCTTCGCAAAAGAAACTTTTCAAAGGGGGGACTCTTGTTGTGAGTGAAGTGCGCGAGTCAAGTGACTTTCAAATTTGGCGCGTAAGATGAACTACTGACAATGTGTGCAAGATGGCGTATTGCGCCAGTGCGGCGAACACTGGCGATTGGAAAAAGAAGAAAATTCAAGGGAATGGGAGAAAAATCCAGAGCCAGGGCATCGAAGAACGAGGAAGAGGAGATTCGGGCTCGTGCTTGGAAGAAGAAGGCTAGGGTGCGGCGTGCGACCTCGTCGGGTGCGAGTACCTCCTGGGCGTCAGGGCATCCACCTAGCGGGCGACTGTTTCCACGGGGTCCTGGTGACCATTCAACCGCAGCGGCTATTGGCGAATCCTTGGCAAGACCTTGGTCTGATGTTCGAGCGGAAGACAGCGCAGCAGATGATGTCTACCGGGAGCGGGAGCAAGCCGTCGGGCTACGGGCCCGAGCTTATGCACTCTCACCACGGCAGCTTCCCAATGGACTATTGAAGGGCGTGAACCGCTGGTGAGCCGTATCCGTCTTCTCTCGCGTCCGGACTCAAACACGAGGACTTTAACGAAAAGGACTGTTTAGACTCTTAGAGGTTTCCGCTCGCTAACGAAACTGACAGTGCTAATTAGTTAACATTTTTCTGATCTTAGTATTTTCCTTTTTGTGGTTTTTTTTTGTGGGTTTGTGAAAGTATAATTTTTTTTTTGCAAATCAAACGCTCACTTCCTTTTCTCGTGAGAGATTAACGTTTCACAGCTAGCTCGACTGGCTTTATTTACTGAACCTGTCACAAAGTGCGAATGTTAGGTTAGGTTAAGATATGAACCGTCGTAAAACCGCATTAAACAATGTCAATTACTGAGATGCAGTGTTTTTCACCATTAAAAGTGGGGAACTGCGATATTTAATGTGAAAGCGCTTGCAACCGTCGTTAGGTTAGGTTAGGTTAGGTTAGGTTAGGTTTGGTTAGGTTAGGTTAGGTTAGGTTAGGTTAGATTAGGTTAGGTTGGGTTGAGTTGGGTTAGGTTAGGTTAGGTTAGGTTAGGTTGGGTTAGGTTAGGTTAGGTTAGGTTAGGTTACGTTAGGTTAGGTTACGTTAGGTTAGGTTAGGTTGCAGGGTTCTTGTTGCTGATTTGTTTTTCTCCCGGGCTGAGCCTCAGAGAGTTTTGTTAATAAGGACAAAGCCGTTCGGTTTCCAAGAAACACACAAAAAGTTTAATTGAAAAGTAAAAAGGCAAAGATTCCTCACAAAACAAAACACTTAATAAACAGTTGACTGGACATGACGAAACACATCTGTAAACACCCAACAAGAACGTTCAAAGTCAGTAACTAAACCTAACGTTCGAAAGAGGCTGAGTGATGGGAGTAGCGCAAGAGTATCGGTGCAGTCTCACCCACAAGTTGGTTTTCGGCGGTGATGAGAAACCGGAACGCCGTGACTCCTGCGTCAGTGCGTGGGCTGGACGAGGACGAGGGAACGCTGGCTGCTGGCGACACGTCGAAAAGCCCTACCAAATCGTGATGGTTTCGGCTTGAGGAGCGTGGACACGTCGGAGACGGGAGAACGCAGGCTGGTGGCGACGCGTCCGGGAACTAGGGTCGACCTAGTCAAGCAGCTGGGCGCACAGCTCGGGCCCGGAGCCCGACGGCTGTAGCTCGCCTGCCGGAACCAAAGTCCGCAGGCCCTGGAAAGGAGTTCAGGACCGGATGGCCACGGTCCTTTGGAGCGGGAACCCGACAGCAGGAGGCCCCGGCCGGTGGAAGTCCTGTAGGCTCGGGTCCGGAACCCAACGGCCCATCTTCAGCGCCCGGTCCGGTGACGACCTTCCGCTTGCACTGCCTGCCTCGAATTCCCCTTGCTCTGGTCCCCCCAGGCTCCTGCTTCAGCTCTGGCCCACTTGTCTCGTTCTCATTGGAGATACTGCTGTTTCGTGGTGTCAAGCCATTGGGCCTTGAAATCTCCGTGTTCGCTGCCCATTGGATGTTTTACCTTTTGTTTACTTCACGTCCTGCCACGCATCCTCGTGCTTGACGCTCTTTAACGTCGTCATTCTTGTTTAAGCAGCACCGCACGTGCACTCTGGTATTTCTCCTTTTGTTTTTTTTTTTTTCCGTGACGCGCACTTTTCGAAGGCGCGCACTTTGAACGCGCACCACACATCACATACGCCCCCCTTTTATTCAAGTTTTTTTTTTTTTTAGAAAAAAAAACTGCCGATGAGTGCGCGTTCTGCACTACATCACAATTAAACCACATATTTGCACCACGCAGTTCAACACATCACCGGGCTACAGTTCGCTACATCGTCCAAATGTCCACACTTAAACTTTAGATTCACCCAATTGCATTTAAAAGTTCTGAAACCCGGAATAAACCTTTTTACTACAAAATCGACTATGGACAAAGCTACTTGTGTCCGCATCTAAAAGTCGAAGTCCAGAAAGAGCTACCGGTTTTCTAACCCTACACTCAGGTTATCGCGTCCCAAACCAGACGCACTGCCCTTCTCGCACGTTTCGAAAGTAACTGTGGCAAACATGCTTTTATGCACTTTCGCTGAAACGCGTGTCTGCGCCCCCGCCGGCCACATGAACGCTTACCGGTCACAGAGGAACAGGGCGCGGTCTCGAGCCGTCGGCGTCGACACGAAACGCACTGAGACACGAATGTCCAAATGCCACAATCTCTCACACAAATGCTTTCTTTTAGTTCACCATCTAATGAACACAAGCTCGGGGTGCCCTCAGCAAGCCCAAACGCTCCGACAAGCGTGTGAGGTTCCTGGATTCTTGAGAAGGGATGCCGTTGTGCTCGGTCATTATACAGCTCATCTTGAGTGGACTTAATTATAGGTTCAAAACCAATCACGTTCTCAGGTTCAAGACCCTGTCTGGCATTCTCCATACCTACTATCGAGCCCACCTCCGATTCGATACTGTTTATTTTGAAGAGTGCTTCAGCACTCCCATCGTGTTTTCTCGGACAAATAGCAGTTACGCTATCCTGTGAACTAGAATCCCCTCTCTCTCTGAGTGAGATATACGTATGGTCTAGGACCATTGACGTGGTGCCTGCTGCTACCTCTGTCGGTACAAAACAATCAGTGGCCACTATATCAGAGCCTTCATGGCATTCGCTGCCATCTTCCCAATGACGTTCTAGCGCTCCTTCCATGGAGCTATTGAGAGGTAGCCCTACCCCTTCCCGAAATGTGCTCGGCCTCTGCGACGTTCTGATACACACCTCATTCTGAATGGAGCGTCTTTGTTCCCTGCTATCGAAGCTTTGCTCCACAACATTTTCCACAGCTTCTAGGTCGCCCATATCCAGGCGCTCTTCTTCATAGGTGCTTGGCCTCTCAGAGGTCCCCAAGCAGCTAACGGAAGTAATATGTTCCCAGCCAGAGGAGCTTTCCGTCGCTTCAACAAACTCCTCATGACTCCTGCCTTCTTGGCTGTCCACCTCTCTGCCTTCCTCTATCTGAGCTTCTCGCTCCGAAGTAAGGCTGTCGCGAGGCTCGAGGCCAACCTTGCAGGAATCGACTTCCCTCCAGCAAACGCTGCTATCGGAGCAAACATTCACCGCTTGCTCGACCTTCTGCATCGCCAGCTGCCCCCTTTTCGCCATCGCAAGCTCGAGTCGCCGCTCGAAGTCCACCCTCTCTAATTGGAGCTGCTGCTTCAGTATGCGTGTCTGACGCTCTAGCAACACTTTATTTTCACGCGTTACGCGCTCTAGCTCCTCCTTCTTAGCTCTAAGCACCAATTCAAGCTTTTCCTTCGCCGCCTTTCGTTCTGTAGCCCGTTGTTCACGCTCCCTCTCCATCCGCTCCTCGTACCATACTCTAAACTCCGCTCCCGTCAGTCCCATTTTATCCGCCAACTCAATTAACTCCCACGTGTTCGTCATCGTGTTAACCGCGTCAAAAAATCTACTGGAAAAACAAACGACTTTGTCCTGTCGCGGACGCCAATTTGTGATGCAGGGTTCTTGTTGCTGATTTGTTTTTCTCCCGGGCTGAGCCTCAGAGAGTTTTGTTAATAAGGACAAAGCCGTTCGGTTTCCAAGAAACACACAAAAAGTTTAATTGAAAAGTAAAAAGGCAAAGATTCCTCACAAAACAAAACACTTAATAAACAGTTGACTGGACATGACGAAACACATCTGTAAACACCCAACAAGAACGTTCAAAGTCAGTAACTAAACCTAACGTTCGAAAGAGGCTGAGTGATGGGAGTAGCGCAAGAGTATCGGTGCAGTCTCACCCACAAGTTGGTTTTCGGCGGTGATGAGAAACCGGAACGCCGTGACTCCTGCGTCAGTGCGTGGGCTGGACGAGGACGAGGGAACGCTGGCTGCTGGCGACACGTCGAAAAGCCCTACCAAATCGTGATGGTTTCGGCTTGAGGAGCGTGGACACGTCGGAGACGGGAGAACGCAGGCTGGTGGCGACGCGTCCGGGAACTAGGGTCGACCTAGTCAAGCAGCTGGGCGCACAGCTCGGGCCCGGAGCCCGACGGCTGTAGCTCGCCTGCCGGAACCAAAGTCCGCAGGCCCTGGAAAGGAGTTCAGGACCGGATGGCCACGGTCCTTTGGAGCGGGAACCCGACAGCAGGAGGCCCCGGCCGGTGGAAGTCCTGTAGGCTCGGGTCCGGAACCCAACGGCCCATCTTCAGCGCCCGGTCCGGTGACGACCTTCCGCTTGCACTGCCTGCCTCGAATTCCCCTTGCTCTGGTCCCCCCAGGCTCCTGCTTCAGCTCTGGCCCACTTGTCTCGTTCTCATTGGAGATACTGCTGTTTCGTGGTGTCAAGCCATTGGGCCTTGAAATCTCCGTGTTCGCTGCCCATTGGATGTTTTACCTTTTGTTTACTTCACGTCCTGCCACGCATCCTCGTGCTTGACGCTCTTTAACGTCGTCATTCTTGTTTAAGCAGCACCGCACGTGCACTCTGGTATTTCTCCTTTTGTTTTTTTTTTTTTTCCGTGACGCGCACTTTTCGAAGGCGCGCACTTTGAACGCGCACCACACATCACAAGGTTACGTTAGGTTAGGTTAGGTTAGGTAAGGATAATTTGGTTAGGTTAGGTAAGGTTAGGTTAGGTTAGGTTAGGTTGGGTTGGGTGTTGTTGGGTTGGGTTGGGTTGGGTTAGGTTGGGTTAGGTTAGGTTAGGTTACGTATGGTTAGGTTAGGTTACGTTATGTTAGGTTAGGTTAGGTTACGTTAGGTTAGGTTAGGTCAGGTAAGGTTAGGTTACGTTAGAATAGGTTAGGTTAGGTTACGTAGGTTAGGTTAAGTTAGGTTAGGTTAGGTTTGGTTAGGTTAGGTTAGGTTAGCTTAGGTTAGGTTAGGTTGGGATGGGTTGGGTTAGGTTGGGTTAGGTTAGGTTAGGTTAGGTTAGGTTTTGTTAGGTTAGTTTAGGTTAGGTTAGGTTAGGTTAGGTAAAGTTGGTTGGGTTAGGTTAGGTTAGGTTAGGTAAGGTTAGGTTAGGTTAGGTTAGGTTAAGGTATGAACCGTCGTAAAACCGCATTAAACAATGTCAATTACTGACATGCAGTGTTTTTCACCATTAAAAGTGGGGAACTGCGATATTTAATGTGAAAGCGCTTGCAACCGTCGTTAGGTTAGGTTAGGTTAGGTTAGGTTAGGTTAGGTTTGGTTAGGTTAGGTTAGATTAGGTTAGGTTGGGTTGAGTTGGGTTAGGTTAGGTTAGGTTAGGTTAGGTTGGGTTAGGTTAGGTTAGGTTAGGTTAGGTTAGGTTAGGTTACGTTAGGTTAGGTTACGTTAGGTTAGGTTAGGTTAGGTAAGGATAATTTGGTTAGGTTAGGTAAGGTTAGGTTAGGTTAGGTTAGGTTGGGTTGGGTGTTGTTGGGTTGGGTTGGGTTGGGTTAGGTTGGGTTAGGTTAGGTTAGGTTACGTTAGGTTAGGTTAGGTTACGTTACGTTAGGTTATGTTAGGTTAGGTTAGGTTACGTTAGGTTAGGTTAGGTCAGGTAAGGTTAGGTTACGTTAGAATAGGTTAGGTTAGGTTACGTTAGGTTAGGTTAAGTTAGGTTAGGTTAGGTTTGGTTAGGTTAGGTTAGGTTAGCTTAGGTTAGGTTAGGTTGGGATGGGTTGGGTTAGGTTGGGTTAGGTTAGGTTAGGTTAGGTTAGGTTGGGTTAGGTTAGTTTAGCTTAGGTTAGGTTAGGTTAGGTAAAGTTGGTTTGGTTGGGTTGGGTTAGGTTAGGTTAGGTTAGGTTACGTTAGGTTAAGGTATGAACCGTCGTAAAACCGCATTAAACAATGTCACTTAGTGACATGCAGTGTTTTTCACCTTTACAAGTTGAGAACTGTGATATCTAATGTGAAAGCGCTTGAAACCGTCATAATGTTGTAGAAAGCAATGTAAAGTAGCGAGTAAAACGTTTTCTAACGATAGAAGTGCGAAGGTTATGTTAGGTTGAGTTATGTTAGTTTAAGCCAGGTAGCGTCGTGCAACTACCAAAAACAACGTCATTTAACGAGATAGTGTTGTTTTATTGCGAGTACGAAACTGCGATAGGTGAAATGTTGTGAAAGCACACAAAACGGCATGAACAAGCCAAATACTGCGTGTTGTACAGTTACAAGTGCGAAACTGCTATGTTGTGATATTCTCGTTACAGCGCATGCAAGCATCGTGAAACCTTAAAGAACGATGTCATTTAGCGAGATACAGCGTTCTGTACTGCAATAAGTTGGTGAAAAACTGTGAGGTTATGCAAATATCCTAATTGTGAACGAAACAGTGTAATAGAGCGTTTTTTAATACAAGTGCGAATGTTAGGTTAGGTTAAGATATGAACCGTCGTAAAACCGCATTAAACAATGTCACTTAGTGAGATGCAGTGTTTTTCACCATTACAAGTCGGGAACTGCGATATCTAATGTGAAAGCGCTTGCAAACGTCGTTAGGTTAGGTTAGGTTTGGTTAGGTTAGGTTAGGTTAGGTTAGGTTAGGTTAGGTTAGGTTAGGTTTGGTTAGGTTAGGTTAGGTTAGGTTATGTTAGGTTAGGTTGGGTTAGGTTAGGTTAGGTTACGTTAGGTTAAGGTATGAACCGTCGTAAAACCGCAATAAACAATGTCACTTAGTGAGATGCAGTGTTTTTCACCTTTACAAGTTGGGAACTGCGATATCTAATGTGAAAGCGCTTGAAACCGTCGTGATGTTGTAGAAAGCAATGTAAAGTAGCGAGTAAAACGTTTTCTAATGATAGAAGTGCGAAGGTTATGTTAGGTTGAGTTATGTTAGTTCAAGCTAGGTAGCGTCGTGAAACCACCAAAAACGACGTCATCTAACGAGATAGTGTTGTTTTATTGCGAGTACGAAACTGCGATAGGTAAAATGTTGTGAAAGCACACAAAACGGCATGAACAAGCCAAATACTGCGTGTTGTACCGTTACAAGTGCGAAACTGCTGTTATGACATTCTCGGTAAAGCGCATGCAAGTATCGTGAAACCTTAAAGAACGATGTCATTTAGCGAGATACAGCGTTCTGTACTGTAATAAGTTGGTGAGAAACTGTGAGGTCAAGCAAATATCGTAATTGTGAACGAAACAGTGTAATTGAGCGTATTTAGATACAAGTGCGAATGTTAGGTTAGGTTGAGATATCAACCGTCGTAAAAGCGCATTAAACAATGTCACTTAGTGAGATGTAGTGTTTTTCAACATTACAAGTCGGGAACTACGATATCTAATGTGAAAGCGCATGAAACCGTCGTAATCTTGTAGAAAACATTGTAAAATTGCGAGTAAAACGTTTTCTAAAGATAGAAGTGCGAAGGTTAGCTTGAGTTATGTTAGTTTAAGCTATGTAGCGTCGTGAGACCACCAAAAAGGACGTCATCTAACGAGATAGTGTTGTTTTATTGCATGTACAAAACTGCGATAGGTAAAATGTTGTGAAAGCACACAAAACGGCATGAACAAGCCAAATACTGCGTGTTGTACCGTTACAAGTGCGAAACTGCTATGTTGTGACATTCTCGGTAAAGCGCATGCAAGTATCGTGAAACCTTAAAGAACGATGTCATTTAGCGAGATACAGCGTTCTGTACTGTAATAAGTTGGTGAGAAACTGTGAGGTCAAGCAAATATCGTAATTGTGAACGAAACAGTGTAATTGAGCGTCTTTAGATACAAGTGCGAATGTTAGGTTAGGTTGACATATCAACCGTCGTAAAACCGCATTAAACAATGTCACTTAGTGAGATGTAGTGTTTTTCAACATTACAAGTCGGGAACTACGATATCTAATGTGAAAGCGCTTGCAACCGTCGTTAGGTTAGGTTAGGTTAGGTTAGGTTAGGTTAGGTTTGGTTAGGTTAGGTTAGGTTAGGTTAGGTTAGGTTGGATTAGGTTAGGTTGGGTTGAGTTGGGTTAGGTTAGGTTAGGTTAGGTTAGGTTAGGTTAGGTTACGTTAGGTTAGGTTAGGTAAGGTTAGGTTAGGTTAGGTTAGGTTGGGTTGGGTGTTGTTGGGTTGGGTTGGGTTGGGTTAGGTTGGGTTAGGTTAGGTTAGGTTACGTTAGGTTAGGTTAGGTTACGTTAGGTTATGTTAGGTTAGGTTAGGTTACGTTAGGTTAGGTTAGGTCAGGTAAGGTTAGGTTACGTTAGAATAGGTTAGGTTAGGTTACGTTAGGTTAGGTTAAGTTAGGTTAGGTTAGGTTTGGTTAGGTTAGGTTAGGTTAGCTTAGGTTAGGTTAGGTTGGGATGGGTTGGGTTAGGTTGGGTTAGGTTAGGTTAGGTTAGGTTAGGTTAGGTTGGGTTAGGTTAGTTTAGGTTAGGTTAGGTTAGGTTAGGTAAAGTTGGTTGGGTTAGGTTAGGTTAGGTTAGGTAAGGTTAGGTTAGGTTAGGTTAGGTTAGGTTAAGGTATGAACCGTCGTAAAACCGCATTAAACAATGTCACTTAGTGAGATGCAGTGTTTTCACCATTACAAGTCGGGAACTGCGATATCTAATGTGAAAGCGCTTGCAAACGTCGTTAGGTTAGGTTAGGTTAGGTTAGGTTAGGTTAGGGTATGTTAGGTAAGGTTTGGTTAGGTTAGGTTAGGTTAGGTTGGGTTAGGTAAGGTTAGGTTAGGTCAAGATATGAACCGCGCTAAAACCGCATTAAACAATGTCACTTAGTGAGATGCTGTGTTTTCCACCATTACAAGTCGAGAACTGCGATATCTAATGTGAAAGCGCATGAAACCGTCGTAATCTTGTAGAAAACATTGTAAAGTAGCGAATAAAACGTTTTCTAACGATAGAAGTGCGAAGGTTCGGTTAGTTTGAGCTAGGTAGCGTCGTGAAACCACCAAAAACGATGTCATCTAACGAGATAGTATTGTTTTATTGCGAGTACGAAACTGCGATAGGTGAAATATTGGGAAAGTACACAAAATGGCATGAACTAGCCAGATACTGCGTCTTGTGCCGTTACAAGTGCGAAACTGCTATAATGTGATATTCTCGTTAAAGCGCATGCAAGCATCGTGAAACCTTAAAGAACAATGTCATTTAGCGAGATACAGCGTTCTGTACTGCAATAAGTTGGTGAAAAACTGTGAGGTTATGCAAATATCGTAATTGTGAACGAAACAGTGTAATAGAGCGTTTTTCAATACAAGTACGAATGTTAGGTTAGGTTAAGATATGAACCGTCGTAAAACCGCATTAAACAATGTCACTTAGTGCGATGCAGTGTTTTTCACCATTACAAGTTGGGAACTGCGATATCTAATGTGAAAGCGCTTGCAAACGTCGTTAGGTTAGGTTAGGTTAGGTTAGGTTACGTTAGGTTAGGTTTGGTTAGGTTAGGTTAGGTTAGGTTATGTTAGGTTAGGTTGGGTTAGGTTAGGTTAGGTTACGTTAGGTTAAGGTATGAACCGTCGTAAAACCGAAATAAACAATGTCACTTAGTGAGATGCAGTGTTTTTCACCTTTACAAGTTGGGAACTGCGATATCTAATGTGAAAGCGCTTGAAACCGTCGTAATGTTGTAGAAAGCAATGTAAAGTAGCGAGTAAAACGTTTTCTAACGATAGAAGTGCGAAGGTTCGGTTAGTTTGAGTTATGTTAGTTTAAGCTAGGTAGCGTCGTGAAACCACCAAAAACGACGTCATCTAACGAGATAGTGTTGTTTTAATGCGAGTACGAAACTGCGACAGGTAAAATGTTCTGAAAGCACTCAAAACGGCATGAACAAGCCAAATACTGCGTGTTGTACCGTTACAAGTGCGAAACTGCTATGTTGTGACATTCTCGGTAAAGCGCATGCAAGTATCGTGAAACCTTAAAGAACGATGTCATTTAGCGAGATACAGCGTTCTGTACTGTAATAAGTTGGTGAGAAACTGTGAGGTCAAGCAAATATCGTAATTGTGAACAAAACAGTGTAATTGAGCGTCTTTAGATACAAGTGCGAATGTTAGGTTAGGTTGACATATCAACCGTCGTAAAACCGCATTAAACAATGTCACTTAGTGAGATGTAGTGTTTTTCAACATTACAAGTCGGGAACTACGATATCTAATGTGAAAGCGCATGAAACCGTCGTAATCTTGTAGAAAACATTATAAAGTGGCGAGTAAAACGTTTTCTAACGATAGAAGTGCGAAGGTTAGGTTAGGTTAGGTTAGTTGGGCTAGGTAGCGTCGTGAAACTACCAAAAACGACGTCATCTAACGAGATAGTGTTGTTTTATAGCGAGTATTAAACTGCGATAGGTGAAATGTTGTGAAAGCACACAAAAAGGCATGAACAAGCCAAATACTGCGTGTTCTACCGTTACAAGTGCGAAACTGCTATATTGTGATATTCTCGTTAAATCGCATGCAAGCATCGTGAAACCTTAAAGAACAATGTCATTTAGCGAGATACAGCGTTCTGTACTGCAATAAGTTGGTGAAAAACTGTGAGGTTATGCAAATATCGTAATTGTGAACAAAACAGTGTAATAGAGCGTTTTTAGATACAAGTGCGAATGTTAGGTTAGGTTAAGATATGAACCGTCGTAAAACCGCATTAAACAATGTCAATTACTGAGATGCAGTGTTTTTCACCATTAAAAGTGGGGAACTGCGATATTTAATGTGAAAGCGCTTGCAACCGTCGTTAGGTTAGGTTAGGTTAGGTTAGGTTAGGTTTGGTTAGGTTAGGTTAGGTTAGGTTAGGTTAGATTAGGTTAGGTTGGGTTGAGTTGGGTTAGGTTAGGTTAGGTTAGGTTAGGTTGGGTTAGGTTAGGTTAGGTTAGGTTAGGTTACGTTAGGTTAGGTTACGTTAGGTTAGGTTAGGTTAGGTTACGTTAGGTTAGGTTAGGTTAGGTAAGGATAATTTGGTTAGGTTAGGTAAGGTTAGGTTAGGTTAGGTTAGGTTGGGTTGGGTGTTGTTGGGTTGGGTTGGGTTGGGTTAGGTTGGGTTAGGTTAGGTTAGGTTACGTATGGTTAGGTTAGGTTAGGTTACGTTATGTTAGGTTAGGTTAGGTTACGTTAGGTTAGGTTAGGTCAGGTAAGGTTAGGTTACGTTAGAATAGGTTAGGTTAGGTTACGTAGGTTAGGTTAAGTTAGGTTAGGTTAGGTTTGGTTAGGTTAGGTTAGGTTAGCTTAGGTTAGGTTAGGTTGGGATGGGTTGGGTTAGGTTGGGTTAGGTTAGGTTAGGTTAGGTTAGGTTGGGTTAGGTTAGTTTAGGTTAGGTTAGGTTAGGTTAGGTAAAGTTGGTTGGGTTAGGTTAGGTTAGGTTAGGTAAGGTTAGGTTAGGTTAGGTTAGGTTAAGGTATGAACCGTCGTAAAACCGCATTAAACAATGTCAATTACTGACATGCAGTGTTTTTCACCATTAAAAGTGGGGAACTGCGATATTTAATGTGAAAGCGCTTGCAACCGTCGTTAGGTTAGGTTAGGTTAGGTTAGGTTAGGTTAGGTTTGGTTAGGTTAGGTTAGGTTAGGTTAGGTTAGATTAGGTTAGGTTGGGTTGAGTTGGGTTAGGTTAGGTTAGGTTAGGTTAGGTTGGGTTAGGTTAGGTTAGGTTAGGTTAGGTTAGGTTACGTTAGGTTAGGTTACGTTAGGTTAGGTTAGGTTAGGTTACGTTAGGTTAGGTTAGGTTAGGTAAGGATAATTTGGTTAGGTTAGGTAAGGTTAGGTTAGGTTAGGTTAGGTTGGGTTGGGTGTTGTTGGGTTGGGTTGGGTTGGGTTAGGTTAGGTTAGGTTACGTATGGTTAGGTTAGGTTAGGTTACGTTATGTTATGTTAGGTTAGGTTAGGTTACGTTAGGTTAGGTTAGGTCAGGTAAGGTTAGGTTACGTTAGAATAGGTTAGGTTAGGTTACGTTAGGTTAGGTTAAGTTAGGTTAGGTTAGGTTTGGTTAGGTTAGGTTAGGTTAGCTTAGGTTAGGTTAGGTTGGGATGGGTTGGGTTAGGTTGGGTTAGGTTAGGTTAGGTTAGGTTAGGTTGGGTTAGGTTAGTTTAGGTTAGGTTAGGTTAGGTTAGGTAAAGTTGGTTGGGTTAGGTTAGGTTAGGTTAGGTAAGGTTAGGTTAGGTTAGGTTAGGTTAGGTTAAGGTATGAACCGTCGTAAAACCGCATTAAACAATGTCAATTACTGACATGCAGTGTTTTTCACCATTAAAAGTGGGGAACTGCGATATTTAATGTGAAAGCGCTTGCAACCGTCGTTAGGTTAGGTTAGGTTAGGTTAGGTTAGGTTTGGTTAGGTTAGGTTAGGTTAGGTTAGGTTAGATTAGGTTAGGTTGGGTTGAGTTGGGTTAGGTTAGGTTAGGTTAGGTTAGGTTGGGTTAGGTTAGGTTAGGTTAGGTTAGGTTAGGTTACGTTAGGTTAGGTTACGTTAGGTTAGGTTAGGTTAGGTTACGTTAGGTTAGGTTAGGTTAGGTAAGGATAATTTGGTTAGGTTAGGTAAGGTTAGGTTAGGTTAGGTTAGGTTGGGTTGGGTGTTGTTGGGTTGGGTTGGGTTGGGTTAGGTTAGGTTAGGTTACGTATGGTTAGGTTAGGTTAGGTTACGTTATGTTATGTTAGGTTAGGTTAGGTTACGTTAGGTTAGGTTAGGTCAGGTAAGGTTAGGTTACGTTAGAATAGGTTAGGTTAGGTTACGTTAGGTTAGGTTAAGTTAGGTTAGGTTAGGTTTGGTTAGGTTAGGTTAGGTTAGCTTAGGTTAGGTTAGGTTGGGATGGGTTGGGTTAGGTTGGGTTAGGTTAGGTTAGGTTAGGTTAGGTTGGGTTAGGTTAGTTTAGGTTAGGTTAGGTTAGGTTAGGTAAAGTTGGTTGGGTTAGGTTAGGTTAGGTTAGGCAAGGTTAGGTTAGGTTAGGTTAGGTTAGGTTAAGGTATGAACCGTCGTAAAACCGCATTAAACAATGTCACTTAGTGAGATGCTGTGTTTTCCACCATTACAATTCGGGAACTGCGATATCTAATGTGAAAGCGCATGAAACCGTCGTAATCTTGTAGAAAACATTGCAAAGTAGCGAATAAAACGTTTTCTAACGATAGAAGTGCGAAGGTTCGGTTAGTTTGAGCTAGGTAGCGTCGTGAAACCACCAAAAACGACGTCATCTAACGAGATAGTGTTGTTTTAATGCGAGTACAAAACTGCGACAGGTAAAATGTTCTGAAAGCACTCAAAACGGCATGAACAAGCCAAATACTGCGTGTTGTACCGTTACAAGTGCGAAACTGCTATGTTGTGACATTCTCGGTAAAGCGCATGCAAGTATCGTGAAACCTTAAAGAACGATGTCATTTAGCGAGATACAGCGTTCTGTACTGTAATAAGTTGGTGAGAAACTGTGAGGTCAAGCAAATATCGTAATTGTGAACAAAACAGTGTAATTGAGCGTCTTTAGATACAAGTGCGAATGTTAGGTTAGGTTGACATATCAACCGTCGTAAAACCGCATTAAACAATGTCACTTAGTGAGATGTAGTGTTTTTCAACATTACAAGTCGGGAACTACGATATCTAATGTGAAAGCGCATGAAACCGTCGTAATCTTGTAGAAAACATTATAAAGTGGCGAGTAAAACGTTTTCTAACGATAGAAGTGCGAAGGTTAGGTTAGGTTAGGTTAGTTGGGCTAGGTAGCGTCGTGAAACTACCAAAAACGACGTCATCTAACGAGATAGTGTTGTTTTATAGCGAGTATTAAACTGCGATAGGTGAAATGTTGTGAAAGCACACAAAAAGGCATGAACAAGCCAAATACTGCGTGTTCTACCGTTACAAGTGCGAAACTGCTATATTGTGATATTCTCGTTAAATCGCATGCAAGCATCGTGAAACCTTAAAGAACAATGTCATTTAGCGAGATACAGCGTTCTGTACTGCAATAAGTTGGTGAAAAACTGTGAGGTTATGCAAATATCGTAATTGTGAACAAAACAGTGTAATAGAGCGTTTTTAGATACAAGTGCGAATGTTAGGTTAGGTTAAGATATGAACCGTCGTAAAACCGCATTAAACAATGTCAATTACTGAGATGCAGTGTTTTTCACCATTAAAAGTGGGGAACTGCGATATTTAATGTGAAAGCGCTTGCAACCGTCGTTAGGTTAGGTTAGGTTAGGTTAGGTTAGGTTTCGTTAGGTTAGGTTAGGTTAGGTTAGATTAGGTTAGGTTGGGTTGAGTTGGGTTAGTTTAGGTTAGGTTAGGTTAGGTTGGGTTAGGTTAGGTTAGGTTAGGTTAGGTTAGGTTACGTTAGGTTAGGTTACGTTATGTTAGGTTAGGTTAGTTACGTTAGGTTAGGTTAGGTTAGGTAAGGATAATTTGGTTAGGTTAGGTAAGGTTAGGTTAGGTTAGGTTAGGTTGGGTTGGGTGTTGTTGGGTTAGGTTAGGTTAGGTTACGTATGGTTAGGTTAGGTTAGGTTACGTTATGTTAGGTTAGGTTAGGTTACGTTAGGTTAGGTTAGGTCAGGTAAGGTTAGGTTACGTTAGAATAGGTTAGGTTAGGTTACGTTAGGTTAGGTTAAGTTAGGTTAGGTTAGGTTTGGTTAGGTTAGGTTAGGTTAGCTTAGGTTAGGTTAGGTTGGGATGGGTTGGGTTAGGTTGGGTTAGGTTAGGTTAGGTTAGGTTAGGTTGGGTTAGGTTAGTTTAGGTTAGGTTAGTTTAGGTTAGGTAAAGTTGGTTGGGTTAGGTTAGGTTAGGTTAAAGTAGGTTAGGTTAGGTTAGGTTAGGTTAAGGTATGAACCGTCGTAAAACCGCATTAAACAATGTCAATTACTGAGATGCAGTGTTTTTCACCATTAAAAGTGGGGAACTGCGATATTTAATGTGAAAGCGCTTGCAACCGTCGTTAGGTTAGGTTAGGTTAGGTTAGGTTAGGTTTGGTTAGGTTAGGTTAGGTTAGGTTAGGTTAGATTAGGTTAGGTTGGGTTGAGTTGGGTTAAGTTAGGTTAGGTTAGGTTAGGTTGGGTTAGGTTAGGTTAGGTTAGGTTACGTTAGGTTAGGTTACGTTAGGTTAGGTTAGGTTAGGTTACGTTAGGTTAGGTTAGGTTAGGTAAGGATAATTTGGTTAGGTTAGGTAAGGTTAGGTTAGGTTAGGTTAGGTTGGGTTGGGTGTTGGTGGGTTGGGTTGGGTTAGGTTAGGTTAGGTTACGTATGGTTAGGTTAGGTTAGGTTACGTTATGTTATGTTAGGTTAGGTTAGGTTACGTTAGGTTAGGTTAGGTCAGGTAAGGTTAGGTTACGTTAGAATAGGTTAGGTTAGGTTACGTTAGGTTAGGTTAAGTTAGGTTAGGTTAGGTTTGGTTAGGTTAGGTTAGGTTAGCTTAGGTTAGGTTAGGTTGGGATGGGTTGGGTTAGGTTGGGTTAGGTTAGGTTAGGTTAGGTTGGGTTAGGTTAGTTTAGGTTAGGTTAGGTTAGGTTAGGTAAAGTTGGTTGGGTTAGGTTAGGTTAGGTTAGGTAAGGTTAGGTTAGGTTAGGTTAGGTTAAGGTATGAACCGTCGTAAAACCGCATTAAACAATGTCACTTAGTGAGATGCTGTGTTTTCCACCATTACAAGTCGGGAACTGCGATATCTAATGTGAAAGCGCATGAAACCGTCGTAATCTTGTAGAAAACATTGCAAAGTAGCGAATAAAACGTTTTCTAACGATAGAAGTGCGAAGGTTCGGTTAGTTTGAGCTAGGTAGCGTCGTGAAACCACCAAAAACGATGTCATCTAACGAGATAGTGTTGTTTTATTGCGAGTACGAAACTCCGATAGGTGAAATATTGGGAAAGCACACAAAATGGCATGAACTAGCCAGATACTGCGTCTTGTGCCGTTACAAGTGCGAAACTGCTTTATTGTGATATTCTCGTTAAAGCGCATGCAAGTATCGTGAAACCTTAAAGAACGATGTCATCTAGCGAGATACAGCGTTCTGTACTGTAATAAGTTGGTGAGAAACTGTGAGGTCAAGCAAATATCGTAATTGTGAACGAAACAGTGTAATTGAGCGTATTTAGATAAAAGTGCAAATGTTAGGTTAGGTTGAGATATCAACCGTCGTAAAACCGCATTAAACAATGTCACTTAGTGAGATGTAGTGTTTTTCAACATTACAGGTCGGGAACTACGATATCTAATGTGAAAGCGCATGAAACCGTCGTAATCTTGTAGAAAACATTGTAAAGTAGCGAATAAAACGCTTTCTAACGATAGAAGTGCGAAGGTTCGGTTAGTTTGAGCTAGGTAGCGTCGTGAAACCACCAAAAACGATGTCATCTAACGAGATAGTGTTGTTTTATTGCGAGTACGAAACTCCGATAGGTGAAATATTGGGAAAGCACACAAAATGGCATGAACTAGCCAGATACTGCGTCTTGTGCCGTTACAAGTGCGAAACTGCTTTATTGTGATATTCTCGTTAAAGCGCATGCAAGTATCGTGAAACCTTAAAGAACGATGTCATTTAGCGAGATACAGCGTTCTGTACTGTAATAAGTTGGTGAGAAACTGTGAGGTCAAGCAAATATCGTAATTGTGAACGAAACAGTGTAATTGAGCGTATTTAGATACAAGTGCGAATGTTAGGTTAGGTTGAGATATCAACCGTCGTAAAAGCGCATTAAACAATGTCACTTAGTGAGATGTAGTGTTTTTCAACATAACAAGTCGGGAACTACGATATCTAATGTGAAAGCGCATGAAACCGTCGTAATCTTGTAGAAAACATTGTAAAATTGCGAGTAAAACGTTTTCTAAAGATAGAAGTGCGAAGGTTAGCTTGAGTTATGTTAGTTTAAGCTATGTAGCGTCGTGAGACCACCAAAAAGGACGTCATCTAACGAGATAGTGTTGTTTTATTGCATGTACGAAACTGCAATAGGTGAAATGTTGTGAAAGTACACAAAACGGCTTGAACAAGCCAGATACGGCGTGTTGTACCGTTACAAGTGCGAAACTGCTATAATGTGATATTCTCGTTAAAGCGCATGCAATCATCGTGAAACCTTAAAGAACGATGTCATTTAGCGAGATACAGCGTTCTGTACTGCAATAAGTTGGTGAAAAACTGTGAGGTTATGCAAATATCGTAATTGTGAACGAAACAGTGTAATAGAGCGTTTTTCAATACAAGTACGAATGTTAGGTTAGGTTAAGATATGAACCGTCGTAAAACCGCATTAAACAATGTCACTTAGTGAGATGCAGTGTTTTCACCATTACAAGTCGGGAACTGCGATATCTAATGTGAAAGCGCTTGCAAACGTCGTAATCTTGTAGAAAACATTGTAAAGTAGCGAGTAAAACGTTTTCTAACGATAGAAGTGCGAAGGTTCGGTTAGTCTGAGTTATGTTAGTTTAAGCTAGGTAGCGTCGTGAAACCACCAAAAACGACGTCATCTAACAGACAGTGTTGTTTTAATGCGAGTACGAAACTGCGACAGGTAAAATGTTGTGAAAGCACTCAAAACGGCATGAACAAGCCAAATACTGCGTGTTGTACCGTTACAAGTGCGAAACTGCTATGTTGTGACATTCTCGGTAAAGCGCATGCAAGTATCGTGAAACCTTAAAGAACGATGTCATTTAGCGAGATACAGCGTTCTGTACTGTAATAAGTTGGTGAGAAACTGTGAGGTTATGCAAATATCGTAATTGTGAACGAAACAGTGTAATAGAGCGTTTTTCAATACAAGTACGAATGTTAGGTTAGGTTAAGATATGAACCGTCGTAAAACCGCATTAAACAATGTCACTTAGTGAGATGCAGTGTTTTTCACCATTCCAAGTTGGGAACTGCGATATCTAATGTGAAAGCACTTGCAAACGTCGTTAGGTTAGGTTAGGTTAGGTTAGGTTACGTTAGGTTAGGTTTGGTTAGGTTAGGTTAGGTTAGGTTATGTTAGGTTAGGTTGGGTTAGGTTAGGTTAGGTTACGTTAGGTTAAGGTATGAACCGTCGTAAAACCGCAATAAACAATGTCACTTAGTGAGATGCAGTGTTTTTCAGCTTTACAAGTTGGGAACTGCGATATCTAATGCGAAAGCGCTTGAAACCGTCGTAATGTTGTAGAAAGCAATGTAAAGTAGCGAGTAAAACGTTTTCTAACGATAGAAGTGCGAAGGTTATGTTAGGTTGAGTTATGTTAGTTTAAGCTAGGTAGCGTCGTGAAAGCACCAAAAACGACGTCATCTAACGAGATAGTGTTGTTTTATTGCGAGTACGAAACTGCGATAGGTAAAATGTTGTGAAAGCACACAAAACGGCATGAACAAGCCAAATACTGCGTGTTGTACCGTTACAAGTGCGAAAGTGCTATGTTGTGACATTCTCGGTAAAGCGCATGCAAGTATCGTGAAACCTTAAAGAACGATGTCATTTAGCGAGATACAGCGTTCTGTACTGTAATAAGTTGGTGAGAAACTGTGAGGTCAAGCAAATATCGTAATTGTGAACGAAACAGTGTAATTGAGCGTCTTTAGATACAAGTGCGAATGTTAGGTTAGGTTGACATATCAACCGTCGTAAAACCGCATTAAACAATGTCACTTAGTGAGATGTAGTGTTTTTCAACATTACAAGTCGGGAACTACGATATTTAATGTGAAAGCGCATGAAACCGTCGTAATCTTGTAGAAAACATTGTAAAGTGGCGAGTAAAACGTTTTCTAACGATAGAAGTGCGAAGGTTA
>NW_027464609.1:765000-785000 GCF_043290135.1 Rhipicephalus microplus
CCGCATTAAACAATGTCACTTAGTGAGATGTAGTGTTTTTCAACATTACAAGTCGGGAACTACGATATCTAATGTGAAAGCGCATGAAACCGTCGTAATCTTGTAGAAAACATTATAAAGTGGCGAGTAAAACGTTTTCTAACGATAGAAGTGCGAAGGTTAGGTTAGGTTAGGTTAGTTTAAGCTAGGTAGCGTCGTGAAACTACCAAAAACGACGTCATCTAACGAGATAGTGTTGTTTTATAGCGAGTATTAAACTGCGATAGGTGAAATGTTGTGAAAGCACACAAAACGGCATGAACAAGCCAAATACTGCGTGTTCTACCGTTACAAGTGCGAAACTGCTATATTGTGATATTATCGTTAAATCGCATGCAAGCATCGTGAAACCTTAAAGAACAATGTCATTTAGGGAGATACAGCGTTCTGTACTGCAATAAGTTGGTGAAAAACTGTAAGGTTATGCAAATATCGTAATATTGAACAAAACAGTGTAATAGAGCGTTTTTAGATACAAGTGCGAATGTTAGGTTAGGTTAAGATATGAACCGTCGTAAAACCGCATTAAACAATGTCAATTACTGAGATGCAGTGTTTTTCACCATTAAAAGTGGGGAACTGCGATATTTAATGTGAAAGCGCTTGCAACCGTCGTTAGGTTAGGTTAGGTTAGGTTAGGTTAGGTTTGGTTAGGTTAGGTTAGGTTAGGTTAGGTTAGGTTAGATTAGGTTAGGTTGGGTTGAGTTGGGTTAGGTTAGGTTAGGTTAGGTTAGGTTGGGTTAGGTTAGGTTAGGTTAGGTTAGGTTACGTTAGGTTAGGTTACGTTAGGTTAGGTTAGGTTAGGTAAGGATAATTTGGTTAGGTTAGGTAAGGTTAGGTTAGGTTAGGTTAGAATAGGTTAGGTTAGGTTACGTTAGGTTAGGTTAAGTTAGGTTAGGTTAGGTTTGGTTAGGTTAGGTTAGGTTAGCTAAGGTTAGGTTAGGTTAGGTTAGGTTACGTTAGGTTAGGTTAGGTCAGGTAAGGTTAGGTTACGTTAGAATAGGTTAGGTTAGGTTACGTTAGGTTAGGTTAAGTTAGGTTAGGTTAGGTTTGGTTAGGTTAGGTTAGGTTAGCTTAGGTTAGGTTAGGTTGGGATGGGTTGGGTTAGGTTGGGTTAGGTTAGGTTAGGTTAGCTTAGGTTGGGTTAGGTTAGTTTAGGTTAGGTTAGGTTAGGTTAAGTTGGGTTGGGTTAGGTTAGGTTAGGTTAGGTAAGGTTAGGTTAGGTTAGGTTAGGTTAAGGTATGAACCGTCGTGAAACCGCATTAAACAATGTCACTTAGTGAGATGCAGTGTTTTCACCATTACAAGTCGGGAACTGCGATATCTAATGTGAAAGCGCATGAAACCGTCGTAATCTTGTAGAAAACATTGTAAAATTGCGAGTAAAACGTTTTCTAACGATAGAAGTGCGAAGGTTAGGTTAGGTTAGGTTAGTTTAGGCTAGGTAGCGTCGTGAAACTACCAAAAACGACGTCATCTAACGAGATAGTGTTGTTTTATTGCGAGTATTAAACTGCGATAGGTGAAATGTTGTGAATGCACACAAAACGGCATGAACAAGCCAAATACTGCGTGTTCTACCGTTACAAGTGCGAAACTGCTATATTGTGATATTCTCGTTAAAGCGCATGCAAGCATCGTGAAACCTTAAAGAACAATGTCATTTAGCGAGATACAGCGTTCTCTACTACAATAAGTTGGTGAAAAACTGTGAGGTTATGCAAATATCCTAATTGTGAACGAAACAGTGTAATAAAGCGTTTTTTAATACAAGTGCGAATGTTAGGTTAGGTTAAGATATGAACCGTCGTAAAACCGCATTAATCAATGTCACTTAGTGAGATGCAGTGTTTTTCACCATTACAAGTCGGGAACTGCGATATCTAATGTGAAAGCGCTTGCAAACGTCGTTAAGTTAGGTTAGTTTAGGTTAGGTTACGTTACGTTAGGTTAGGTTAGGTTTGGTTAGGTTAGGTTAGGTTAGGTTAGGTTAGGGTATGTTAGGTAAGGTTTGGTTAGGTTAAGTTAGGTTAGGTTGGTTTAGGTAAGGTTAGGTTAGGTTAAGATATGAACCGCGCTAAAACCGCGTTAAACAATGTCACTTAGTGAGATGCTGTGTTTTTCACCATTACAAGTCGGGAACTGCGATATCTAATGTGAAAGCGCATGAAACCGTCGTAATGTTGTAGAAAACATTGTAAAGTAGCGAATAAAACGTTTTCTAACGATAGAAGTGCAAAGGTTCGGTTAGTTTGAGTTATGTTAGTTTAAGCTAGGTAGCGTCGTGAAACCACCAAAAACGACGTCATCTAACGAGATAGTGTTGTTTTAATGCGAGTACGAAACTGCGACAGGTAAAATGTTGTGAAAGCACTCAAAACGGCATGAACAAGCCAAATACTGCGTGTTGTACCGTTACAAGTGCGAAACTGCTATGTTGTGACATTCTCGGTAAAGCGCATGCAAGTATCGTGAAACCTTAAAGAACGATGTCATTTAGCGAGATACAGCGTTCTGTACTGTAATAAGTTGGTGAGAAACTGTGAGGTCAAGCAAATATCGTAATTGTGAACGAAACAGTGTAATTGAGCGTCTTTAAATACAAGTGCGAATGTTAGGTTAGGTTGACATATCAACCGTCGTAAAACCGCATTAAACAATGTCACTTAGTGAGATGTGGTGTTTTTCAACATTACAAGTCGGGAACTACGATATCTAATGTGAAAGCGCATGAAACCGTCGTAATCTTGTAGAAAACATTGTAAAGTTGCGAGTAAACGTTTTCTAACGATAGAAGTGCGAAGGTTAGGTTAGGTTAGGTTAGTTTAAGCTAGGTAGCGTCGTGAAACTACCAAAAACGACGTCATCTAACGAGATAGTGTTGTTTTATTGCGAGTATTAAACTGCGATAGGTAAAATGTTGTGAATGCACACAAAACGGCATGAACAAGCCAAATACTGCGTGTTCTACCGTTACAAGTGCGAAACTGCTATATTGTGATATTCTCGTTAAAGCGCATGCAAGCATCGTGAAACCTTAAAGAACGATGTCATTTAGCGAGATACAGCGTTCTGTACTGCAATAAGTTGGTGAAAAACTGTGAGGTTATGCAAATATCGTAATTGTGAACGAAACAATGTAATAGAGCGTTTTTCAATACAAGTACGAATGTTAGGTTAGGTTAAGATATGAACCGTCGTAAAACCGCAATAAACAATGTCACTTAGTGAGATGCAGTGTTTTTCACCATTACAAGTTGGGAACTGCGATATCTAATGTGAAAGCACTTGCAAACGTCGTTAGGTTAGGTTAGGTTAGGTTAGGTTAGGTTACGTTAGGTTAGGTTTGGTTAGGTTAGGTTAGGTTGGGTTAGGTTAGGTTAGGTTACGTTAGGTTAAGGTATGAACCGTCGTAAAACCGCAATAAACAATGTCACTTAGTGAGATGCAGTGTTTTTCACCTTTACAAGTTGGGAACTGCGATATCTAATGTGAAAGCGCTTGAAACCGTCGTAATGTTGTAGAAAGCAATGTAAAGTAGCGAGTAAAACGTTTTCTAACGATAGAAGTGCGAAGGTTATGTTAGGTTGAGTTATGTTAGTTTAAGCTAGGTAGCGTCGTGAAACCACCAAAAACGACGTCATCTAACGAGATAGTGTTGTTTTATTACGAGTACGAAACTGCGATAGGTAAAATGTTGTGAAAGCACACAAAACGGCATGAACAAGCCAAAAACTGCGTGTTGTACCGTTACAAGTGCGAAAGTGCTATGTTGTGACATTCTCGGTAAAGCGCATGCAAGTATCGTGAAACCTTAAAGAACGATGTCATTTAGCGAGATACAGCGTTCTGTACTGTAATAAGTTGGTGAGAAACTGTGAGGTCAAGCAAATATCGTAATTGTGAACGAAACAGTGTAATTGAGCGTCTTTAGATACAAGTGCGAATGTTAGGTTAGGTTGACATATCAACCGTCGTAAAACCGCATTAAACAATGTCACTTAGTGAGATGTAGTGTTTTTCAACATTACAAGTCGGGAACTACGATATCTAATGTGAAAGCGCATGAAACCGTCGTAATCTTGTAGAAAACATTATAAAGTGGCGAGTAAAACGTTTTCTAACGATACAAGTGCGAAGGTTAGGTTAGGTTAGGTTAGTTTAAGCTAGGTAGCGTCGTGAAACTACCAAAAACGACGTCATCTAACGAGATAGTGTTGTTTTATAGCGAGTATTAAACTGCGATAGGTGAAATGTTGTGAAAGCACACAAAACGGCATGAACAAGCCAAATACTGCGTGTTCTACCGTTACAAGTGCGAAACTGCTATACTGTGATATTCTCGTTAAATCGCATGCAAGCATCGTGAAACCTTAAAGAACAATGTCATTTAGCGAGATACAGCGTTCTGTACTGCAATAAGTTGGTGAAAAACTGTAAGGTTATGCAAATATCGTAATTGTGAACAAAACAGTGTAATAGAGCATTTTTAGATACAAGTGCGAATGTTAGGTTAGGTTAAGATATGAACCGTCGTAAAACCGCATTAAACAATGTCAATTACTGAGATGCAGTGTTTTTCACCATTAAAAGTGGGGAACTGCGATATTTAATGTGAAAGCGCTTGCAACCGTCGTTAGGTTAGGTTAGGTTAGGTTAGGTTAGGTTTGGTTAGGTTAGGTTAGGTTAGGTTAGGTTAGGTTAGATTAGGTTAGGTTGGGTTGAGTTGGGTTAGGTTAGGTTAGGTTAGGTTAGGTTGGGTTAGGTTAGGTTAGGTTAGGTTAGGTTACGTTAGGTTAGGTTACGTTAGGTTAGGTTAGGTTAGGTAAGGATAATTTGGTTAGGTTAGGTAAGGTTAGGTTAGGTTAGGTTAGAATAGGTTAGGTTAGGTTACGTTAGGTTAGGTTAAGTTAGGTTAGGTTAGGTTTGGTTAGGTTAGGTTAGGTTAGGTTACGTTAGGTTAGGTTAGGTCAGGTAAGGTTAGGTTACGTTAGAATAGGTTAGGTTAGGTTACGTTAGGTTAGGTTAAGTTAGGTTAGGTTAGGTTTGGTTAGGTTAGGTTAGGTTAGCTTAGGTTAGGTTAGGTTGGGATGGGTTGGGTTAGGTTGGGTTAGGTTAGGTTAGGTTAGCTTAGGTTGGGTTAGGTTAGTTTAGGTTAGGTTAGGTTAGGTTAAGTTGGGTTGGGTTAGGTTAGGTTAGGTTAGGTAAGGTTAGGTTAGGTTAGGTTAGGTTAAGGTATGAACCGTCGTGAAACCGCATTAAACAATGTCACTTAGTGAGATGCAGTGTTTTCACCATTACAAGTCGGGAACTGCGATATCTAATGTGAAAGCGCATGAAACCGTCGTAATCTTGTAGAAAACATTGTAAAATTGCGAGTAAAACGTTTTCTAACGATAGAAGTGCGAAGGTTAGGTTAGGTTAGGTTAGTTTAGGCTAGGTAGCGTCGTGAAACTACCAAAAACGACGTCATCTAACGAGATAGTGTTGTTTTATTGCGAGTATTAAACTGCGATAGGTGAAATGTTGTGAATGCACACAAAACGGCATGAACAAGCCAAATACTGCGTGTTCTACCGTTACAAGTGCGAAACTGCTATATTGTGATATTCTCGTTAAAGCGCATGCAAGCATCGTGAAACCTTAAAGAACAATGTCATTTAGCGAGATACAGCGTTCTCTACTACAATAAGTTGGTGAAAAACTGTGAGGTTATGCAAATATCCTAATTGTGAACGAAACAGTGTAATAAAGCGTTTTTTAATACAAGTGCGAATGTTAGGTTAGGTTAAGATATGAACCGTCGTAAAACCGCATTAATCAATGTCACTTAGTGAGATGCAGTGTTTTTCACCATTACAAGTCGGGAACTGCGATATCTAATGTGAAAGCGCTTGCAAACGTCGTTAAGTTAGGTTAGGTTAGGTTAGGTTACGTTACGTTAGGTTAGGTTAGGTTTGGTTAGGTTAGGTTAGGTTAGGTTAGGTTAGGGTATGTTAGGTAAGGTTTGGTTAGGTTAAGTTAGGTTAGGTTGGTTTAGGTAAGGTTAGGTTAGGTTAAGATATGAACCGCGCTAAAACCGCGTTAAACAATGTCACTTAGTGAGATGCTGTGTTTTTCACCATTACAAGTCGGGAACTGCGATATCTAATGTGAAAGCGCATGAAACCGTCGTAATGTTGTAGAAAACATTGTAAAGTAGCGAATAAAACGTTTTCTAACGATAGAAGTGCAAAGGTTCGGTTAGTTTGAGTTATGTTAGTTTAAGCTAGGTAGCGTCGTGAAACCACCAAAAACGACGTCATCTAACGAGATAGTGTTGTTTTAATGCGAGTACGAAACTGCGACAGGTAAAATGTTGTGAAAGCACTCAAAACGGCATGAACAAGCCAAATACTGCGTGTTGTACCGTTACAAGTGCGAAACTGCTATGTTGTGACATTCTCGGTAAAGCGCATGCAAGTATCGTGAAACCTTAAAGAACGATGTCATTTAGCGAGATACAGCGTTCTGTACTGTAATAAGTTGGTGAGAAACTGTGAGGTCAAGCAAATATCGTAATTGTGAACGAAACAGTGTAATTGAGCGTCTTTAAATACAAGTGCGAATGTTAGGTTAGGTTGACATATCAACCGTCGTAAAACCGCATTAAACAATGTCACTTAGTGAGATGTGGTGTTTTTCAACATTACAAGTCGGGAACTACGATATCTAATGTGAAAGCGCATGAAACCGTCGTAATCTTGTAGAAAACATTGTAAAGTTGCGAGTAAACGTTTTCTAACGATAGAAGTGCGAAGGTTAGGTTAGGTTAGGTTAGTTTAAGCTAGGTAGCGTCGTGAAACTACCAAAAACGACGTCATCTAACGAGATAGTGTTGTTTTATTGCGAGTATTAAACTGCGATAGGTAAAATGTTGTGAATGCACACAAAACGGCATGAACAAGCCAAATACTGCGTGTTCTACCGTTACAAGTGCGAAACTGCTATATTGTGATATTCTCGTTAAAGCGCATGCAAGCATCGTGAAACCTTAAAGAACGATGTCATTTAGCGAGATACAGCGTTCTGTACTGCAATAAGTTGGTGAAAAACTGTGAGGTTATGCAAATATCGTAATTGTGAACGAAACAATGTAATAGAGCGTTTTTCAATACAAGTACGAATGTTAGGTTAGGTTAAGATATGAACCGTCGTAAAACCGCAATAAACAATGTCACTTAGTGAGATGCAGTGTTTTTCACCATTACAAGTTGGGAACTGCGATATCTAATGTGAAAGCACTTGCAAACGTCGTTAGGTTAGGTTAGGTTAGGTTAGGTTAGGTTACGTTAGGTTAGGTTTGGTTAGGTTAGGTTAGGTTGGGTTAGGTTAGGTTAGGTTACGTTAGGTTAAGGTATGAACCGTCGTAAAACCGCAATAAACAATGTCACTTAGTGAGATGCAGTGTTTTTCACCTTTACAAGTTGGGAACTGCGATATCTAATGTGAAAGCGCTTGAAACCGTCGTAATGTTGTAGAAAGCAATGTAAAGTAGCGAGTAAAACGTTTTCTAACGATAGAAGTGCGAAGGTTATGTTAGGTTGAGTTATGTTAGTTTAAGCTAGGTAGCGTCGTGAAACCACCAAAAACGACGTCATCTAACGAGATAGTGTTGTTTTATTACGAGTACGAAACTGCGATAGGTAAAATGTTGTGAAAGCACACAAAACGGCATGAACAAGCCAAAAACTGCGTGTTGTACCGTTACAAGTGCGAAAGTGCTATGTTGTGACATTCTCGGTAAAGCGCATGCAAGTATCGTGAAACCTTAAAGAACGATGTCATTTAGCGAGATACAGCGTTCTGTACTGTAATAAGTTGGTGAGAAACTGTGAGGTCAAGCAAATATCGTAATTGTGAACGAAACAGTGTAATTGAGCGTCTTTAGATACAAGTGCGAATGTTAGGTTAGGTTGACATATCAACCGTCGTAAAACCGCATTAAACAATGTCACTTAGTGAGATGTAGTGTTTTTCAACATTACAAGTCGGGAACTACGATATCTAATGTGAAAGCGCATGAAACCGTCGTAATCTTGTAGAAAACATTATAAAGTGGCGAGTAAAACGTTTTCTAACGATACAAGTGCGAAGGTTAGGTTAGGTTAGGTTAGTTTAAGCTAGGTAGCGTCGTGAAACTACCAAAAACGACGTCATCTAACGAGATAGTGTTGTTTTATAGCGAGTATTAAACTGCGATAGGTGAAATGTTGTGAAAGCACACAAAACGGCATGAACAAGCCAAATACTGCGTGTTCTACCGTTACAAGTGCGAAACTGCTATACTGTGATATTCTCGTTAAATCGCATGCAAGCATCGTGAAACCTTAAAGAACAATGTCATTTAGCGAGATACAGCGTTCTGTACTGCAATAAGTTGGTGAAAAACTGTAAGGTTATGCAAATATCGTAATTGTGAACAAAACAGTGTAATAGAGCATTTTTAGATACAAGTGCGAATGTTAGGTTAGGTTAAGATATGAACCGTCGTAAAACCGCATTAAACAATGTCAATTACTGAGATGCAGTGTTTTTCACCATTAAAAGTGGGGAACTGCGATATTTAATGTGAAAGCGCTTGCAACCGTCGTTAGGTTAGGTTAGGTTAGGTTAGGTTAGGTTTGGTTAGGTTAGGTTAGGTTAGGTTAGGTTAGGTTAGATTATGTTAGGTTGGGTTGAGTTGGGTTAGGTTAGGTTAGGTTAGGTTAGGTTGGGTTAGGTTAGGTTAGGTTAGGTTAGGTTAGGTTACGTTAGGTTAGGTTACGTTAGGTTAGGTTAGGTTAGGTTACGTTAGGTTAGGTTAGGTTAGGTAAGGATAATTTGGTTAGGTTAGGTAAGGTTAGGTTAGGTTAGGTTAGGTTGGGTTGGGTGTTGTTGGGTTGGGTTGGGTTAGGTTGGGTTAGGTTAGGTTAGGTTACGTTAGGTTCGGTTAGGTTAGGTTACGTTAGGTTATGTTAGGTTAGGTTAGGTTACGTTAGGTTAGGTTAGGTCAGGTAAGGTTAGGTTACGTTAGAATAGGTTAGGTTAGGTTACGTTAGGTTAGGTTAAGTTAGGTTAGGTTAGGTTTGGTTAGGTTAGGTTAGGTTAGCTTAGGTTAGGTTAGGTTGGGATGGGTTGGGTTAGGTTGGTTTAGGTTAGGTTAGGTTAGGTTAGGTTGGGTTAGGTTAGTTTAGGTTAGGTTAGGTTAGGTTAGGTTAAGTTGGGTTGGGTTAGGTTAGGTTAGGTTAGGTTAGGTAAGGTAAGGTTAGGTTAGGTTAGGTTAGGTTAAGGTATGAACCGTCGTAAAACCGCATTAAACAATGTCACTTAGTGAGATGCAGTGTTTTTCACCTTTACAAGTTGGGAACTGTGATATCTAATGTGAAAGCGCTTGAAACCGTCGTAATGTTGTAGAAAGCAATGTAAAGTAGCGAGTAAAACGCTTTCTAACGATAGAAGTGCGAAGGTCATGTTAGGTTGAGTTATGTTAGTTTAAGCTAGGTAGCGTCGTGAAACTACCAAAAACAACGTCATCTAACGAGATAGTGTTTTATTGCGAGTACGAAACTGCGATAGGTGAAATGTTGTGAAAGCACACAAAACGGCATGAACAAGCCAAATACTGCGTGTTGTACCGTTACAAGTGCGAAACTGCTATGTTGTGATATTCTCGTTAAAGCGCATGCAAGCATCGTGAAACCTTAAAGAACGATGTCATTTAGCGAGATACAGCGTTCTGTACTGCAATAAGTTGGTGAAAAACTGTAAGGTTATGCAAATATCGTAATTGTGAACAAAACAGTGTAATAGAGCGTTTTTAGATACAAGTGCGAATGTTAGGTTAGGTTAAGATATGAACCGTCGTAAAACCGCATTAAACAATGTCAATTACTGAGATGCAGTGTTTTTCACCATTAAAAGTGGGGAACTGCGATATTTAATGTGAAAGCGCTTGCAACCGTCGTTAGGTTAGGTTAGGTTAGGTTAGGTTAGGTTTGGTTAGGTTAGGTTAGGTTAGGTTAGATTAGGTTAGGTTGGGTTGAGTTGGGTTAGGTTAGGTTAGGTTAGGTTAGGTTGGGTTCGGTTAGGTTAGGTTAGGTTACGTTAGGTTAGGTTACGTTAGGTTAGGTTAGGTTAGGTTACGTTAGGTTAGGTTAGGTTAGGTAAGGATAATTTGGTTAGGTTAGGTAAGGTTAGGTTAGGTTAGGTTAGGTTGGGTTGGGTGTTGTTGGGTTGGGTTGGGTTAGGTTTGGTTAGGTTAGGTTAGGTTACGTTAGGTTAGGTTAGGTTAGGTTACGTTAGGTTATGTTAGGTTAGGTTAGGTTACGTTAGGTTAGGTTAGGTCAGGTAAGGTTAGGTTACGTTAGAATAGGTTAGGTTAGGTTACGTTAGGTTAGGTTAAGTTAGGTTAGGTTAGGTTTGGTTAGGTTAGGTTAGGTTAGCTTAGGTTAGGTTAGGTTGGGATGGGTTGGGTTAGGTTGGATTAGGTTAGGTTAGGTTAGGTTAGGTTGGGTTAGGTTAGTTTAGGTTAGGTTAGGTTAGGTTAGGTTAAGTTGGGTTAGGTTAGGTTAGGTTAGGTAAGGTTAGGTTAGGTTAGGTTAGGTTAGGTTAAGGTATGAACCGCCGTGAAACCGCATTAAACAATGTCACTTAGTGAGATGCAGTGTTTTCACCATTACAAGTCGCGAACTGCGATATCTAATGTGAAAGCGCATGAAACCGTCGTAATCTTGTAGAAAACATTGTAAAATTGCGAGTAAAACGTTTTCTAACGATAGAAGTGCGAAGGTTAGGTTAGGTTAGGTTAGGTTAGTTTAGGCTAGGTAGCGTCGTGAAACTACCAAAAACGACGTCATCTAACGAGATAGTGTTGTTTTATTGCGAGTATTAAACTGCGATAGGTGAAATGTTGTGAATGCACACAAAACGGCATGAACAAGCCAAATACTGCGTGTTCTACCGTTACAAGTGCGAAACTGCTATATTGTGATATTCTCGTTAAAGCGCATGCAAGCATCGTGAAACCTTAAAGAACAATGTCATTTAGCGAGATACAGCGTTCTGTATTGCAATAAGTTGGTGAAAAACTGTGAGGTTATGCAAATATCGTAATTGTGAACGAAACAGTGTAATAGAGCGTTTTTCAATACAAGTACGAATGTTAGGTTAGGTTAAGATATGAACCGTCGTAAAACCGCATTAAACAATGTCACTTAGTGAGATGCAGTGTTTTTCACCATTACAAGTTGGGAACTGCGATATCTAATGTGAAAGCGCTTGCAAACGTCGTTAGGTTAGGTTAGGTTAGGTTAGGTTAGGTTAGGTTACGTTAGGTTAGGTTTGGTTAGGTTAGGTTAGGTTAGGTTAGGTTTGGTTAGGTTAGGTTGGGTTAGGTTAGGTTAGGTTACGTTAGGTTAAGGTATGAACCGTCGTAAAACCGCAATAAACAATGTCACTTAGTGAGATACAGTGTTTTTCACCTTTACAGGTTGGGAACTGCGATATCTAATGTGAAAGCGCTTGAAACCGTCGTAATGTTGTAGAAAGCAATGTAAAGTAGCGAGTAAAACGTTTTCTAACGATAGAAGTGCGAAGGTTATGTTAGGTTGAGTTATGTTAGTTTAGGCTAGGTAGCGTCGTGAAACCACCAAAAACGACGTCATCTAACGAGATAGTGTTGTTTTATTGCGAGTACGAAACTGCGATAGGTAAAATGTTGTGAAAGCACACAAAACGGCATGAACAAGCCAAATACTGCGTGTTTTACCGTTACAAGTGCGAAACTGCTATGTTGTGACATTCTCGGTAAAGCGCATGCAAGTATCGTGAAACCTTAAAGAACGATGTCATTTAGCGAGATACAGCGTTCTGCACTGTAATAAGTTGGTGAGAAACTGTGAGGTCAAGCAAATATCGTAATTCTGAACGAAACAGTGTAATTGAGCGTCTTTAGATACAAGTGCGAATGTTAGGTTAGGTTGACATATCAACCGTCGTAAAACCGCATTAAACAATGTCACTTAGTGAGATGTAGTGTTTTTCAACATTACAAGTCGGGAACTACGATATCTAATGTGAAAGCGCACGAAACCGTCGTAATCTTGTAGAAAACATTGTAAAGTGGCGAGTAAAACGTTTTCTAACCATAGAAGTGCGAAGGTTAGGTTAGGTTAGGTTAGTTTAAGCTAGGTAGCGTCGTGAAACTACCAAAAACGACGTCATCTAACGAGATAGTGTTGTTTTATAGCGAGTATTAAACTGCGATAGGTGAAATGTTGTGAAAGCACACAAAACGGCATGAACAAGCCATATACTGCGTGTTCTACCGTTACAAGTGCGAAACTGCTATATTGTGATATTCTCGTTAAAGCGCATTCAAGCATCGTGAAACCTTAAAGAACAATGTCATTTAGCGAGATACAGCGTTCTCTACTGCAATAAGTTGGTGAAAAACTGTGAGGTTATGCAAATATCCTAATTGTGAACGAAACAGTGTAATAGAGCGTTTTTTAATACAAGTGCGAATGTTAGGTTAGGTTAAGATATGAACCGTCGTAAAACCGCATTAATCAATGTCACTTAGTGAGATGCAGTGTTTTTCACCATTACAAGTCGGGAACTGCGATATCTAATGTGAAAGCGCTTGCAAACGTTGTTAAGTTAGGTTAGGTTAGGTTAGGTTAGGTTAGGTTACGTTAGGTTAGGTTAGGTTAGGTTTGGTTAGGTTAGGTTAGGTTAGGTTAGGGTATGTTAGGTAAGGTTTGGTTAGGTTAGGTTAGGTTAGGTTGGTTTAGGTAAGGTTAGGTTAGGTTAAGATATGAACCGCGCTAAAACCGCGTTAAACAATGTCACTTAGTGAGATGCTGTGTTTTTCACCATTACAAGTCGGGAACTGCGATATCTAATGTGAAAGCGCATGAAACCGTCGTAATGTTGTAGAAAACATTGTAAAGTAGCGAATAAAACGTTTTCTAACGATAGAAGTGCGAAGGTTCGGTTAGTTTGAGTTATGTTAGTTTAAGCTAGGTAGCGTCGTGAAACCACCAAAAACGACGTCATCTAACGAGATAGTGTTGTTTTAATGCGAGTACGAAACTGCGACAGGTAAAATGTTGCGAAAGCACTCAAAACGGCATGAACAAGCCAAATACTGCGTGTTGTACCGTTACAAGTGCGAAACTGCTATGTTGTGACATTCTCGGTAAAGCGCATGCAAGTATCGTGAAACCTTAAAGAACGATGTCATTTAGCGAGATACAGCGTTCTGTACTGTAATAAGTTGGTGAGAAACTGTGAGGTCAAGCAAATATCGTAATTGTGAACGAAGCAGTGTAATTGAGCGTCTTTAAATACAAGTGCGAATGTTAGGTTAGGTTGACATATCAACCGTCGTAAAACCGCATTAAACAATGTCACTTAGTGAGATGCAGTGTTTTTCACCTTTACAAGTTGGGAACTGCGATATCTAATGTGAAAGCGCTTGAAACCGTCGTAATGTTGTAGAAAGCAATGTAAAGTAGCGAGTAAAACGTTTTCTAACGATAGAAGTGCGAAGGTTATGTAAGGTTATGTTAGTTTAAGCTAGGTAGCGTCGTGAAACCACCAAAAACGACGTCATCTAACGAGATAGTGTTGTTTTATTGCGAGTACGAAACTGCGATAGGTAAAATGTTGTGAAAGCACACAAAACGGCATGAACAAGCCAAATACTGCATGTTGTACCGTTACAAGTGCGAAAGTGCTATGTTGTGACATTCTCGGTAAAGCGCATGCAAGTATCGTGAAACCTTAAAGAACGATGTCATTTAGCGAGATACAGCGTTCTGTACTGTAATAAGTTGGTGAGAAACTGTGAGGTCAAGCAAATATCGTAATTGTGAACGAAACAGTGTAATTGAGCGTCTTTAGATACAAGTGCGAATGTTAGGTTAGGTTGACATATCAACCGTCGTAAAACCGCATTAAACAATGTCACTTAGTGAGATGTAGTGTTTTTCAACATTACAAGTCGGCAACTACGATATCTAATGTGAAAGCGCATGAAACCGTCGTAATCTTGTAGAAAACATTGTAAAGTGGCGAGTAAAACGTTTTCTAACGATAGAAGTGCGAAGGTTAGGTTAGGTTAGGTTAGTTTAAGCTAGGTAGCGTCGTGAAACTACCAAAAACGACGTCATCTAACGAGATAGTGTTGTTTTATAGCGAGTATTAAACTGCGATAGGTGAAATGTTGTGAAAGCACACAAAACGGCATGAACAAGCCAAATACTGCGTGTTCTACCGTTACAAGTGCGAAACTGCTATATTGTGATATTCTCGTTAAAGCGCATGCAAGCATCGTGAAACCTTAAAGAACAATGTCATTTAGCGAGATACAGCGTTCTCTACTGCAATAAGTTGGTGAAAAACTGTGAGGTTATGCAAATATCCTAATTGTGAACGAAACAGTGTAATAGAGCGTTTTTTATTACAAGTGCGAATGTTAGGTTAGGTTAAGATATGAACCGTCGTAAAACCGCATTAATCAATGTCACTTAGTGAGATGCAGTGTTTTTCACCATTACAAGTCGGGAACTGCGATATCTAATGTGAAAGCGCTTGCAAACGTCGTTAAGTTAGGTTAGGTTAGGTTAGGTTAGGTTAGGTTAGGTTAGGTTAGGGTATGTTAGGTAAGGTTTGGTTAGGTTAGGTTAGGTTAGGTTGGTTTAGGTAAGGTTAGGTTAGGTTAAGATATGAACCGCGCTAAAACCGCGTTAAACAATGTCACTTAGTGAGATGCTGTGTTTTTCACCATTACAAGTCGGGAACTGCGATATCTAATGTGAAAGCGCATGAAACCGTCGTAATGTTGTAGAAAACATTGTAAAGTAGCGAATAAAACGTTTTCTAACGATAGAAGTGCGAAGGTTCGGTTAGTTTGAGTTATGTTAGTTTATGCTAGGTAGCGTCCTGAAACCACCAAAAACGACGTCATCTAACGAGATAGTGTTGTTTTAATGCGAGTACGAAACTGCGACAGGTAAAATGTTGTGAAAGCACTCAAAACGGCATGAACAAGCCAAATACTGCGTGTTGTACCGTTACAAGTGCGAAACTGCTATGTTGTGACATTCTCGGTAAAGCGCATGCAAGTATCGTGAAACCTTAAAGAACGATGTCATTTAGCGAGATACAGCGTTCTGTACTGTAATAAGTTGGTGAGAAACTGTGAGGTCAAGCAAATATCGTAATTGTGAACGAAACAGTGTAATTGAGCGTCTTTAGATACAAGTGCGAATGTTAGGTTAGGTTGACATATCAACCGTCGTAAAACCGCATTAAACAAAGTCACTTAGTGAGATGTAGGGTTTTTCAACATTACAAGTCGGGAACTACGATATCTAATGTGAAAGCGCATGAAACCGTCGTAATCTTGTAGAAAACATTGTAAAGTTGCGAGTAAACGTTTTCTAACGATAGAAGTGTGAAGGTTAGGTTAGGTTAGGTTAGTTTAAGCTAGGTAGCGTCGTGAAACTACCAAAAACGACGTCATCTAACGAGATAGTGTTGTTTTATTGCGAGTATTAAACTGCGATAGGTAAAATGTTGTGAATGCACACAAAACGGCATGAACAAGCCAAATACTGCGTGTTCTACCGTTACAAGTGCGAAACTGCTATATTGTGATATTCTCGTTAAAGCGCATGCAAGCATCGTGAAACCTTAAAGAACGATGTCATTTAGCGAGATACAGCGTTCTGTACTGCAATAAGTTGGTGAAAAACTGTGAGGTTATGCAAATATCGTAATTGTGAACGAAACAATGTAATAGAGCGTTTTTCAATACAAGTACGAATGTTAGGTTAGGTTAAGATATGAACCGTCGTAAAACCGCATTAAACAATGTCACTTAGTGAGATGCAGTGTTTTTCACAATTACAAGTTGGGAACTGCGATATCTAATGTGAAAGCACTTGCAAACGTCGTTAGGTTAGGTTAGGTTAGGTTAGGTTAGGTTAGGTTACGTTAGGTTAGGTTTGGTTAGGTTAGGTTAGGTTAGGTTATGTTAGGTTAGGTTGGGTTAGGTTAGGTTAGGTTACGTTAGGTTAAGGTATGAACCGTCGTAAAACCGCAATAAACAATGTCACTTAGTGAGATGCAGTGTTTTTCACCTTTACAAGTTGGGAACTGCGATATCTAATGTGAAAGCGCTTGAAACCGTCGTAATGTTGTAGAAAGCAATGTAAAGTAGCGAGTAAACCGTTTTCTAACGATAGAAGTGCGAAGGTTATGTTAGGTTATGTTAGTTTAAGCTAGGTAGCGTCGTGAAACCACCAAAAACGACGTCATCTAACGAGATAGTGTTGTTTTATTGCGAGTACGAAACTGCGATAGGTAAAATGTTGTGAAAGCACACAAAACGGCATGAACAAGCCAAATACTGCGTGTTGTACCGTTACAAGTGCGAAAGTGCTATGTTGTGACATTCTCGGTAAAGCGCATGCAAGTATCGTGAAACCTTAAAGAACGATGTCATTTAGCGAGATACAGCGTTCTGTACTGTAATAAGTTGGTGAGAAACTGTGAGGTCAAGCAAATATCGTAATTGTGAACGAAACAGTGTAATTGAGCGTCTTTAGATACAAGTGCGAATGTTAGGTTAGGTTGACATATCAACCGTCGTAAAACCGCATTAAACAATGTCACTTAGTGAGATGTAGTGTTTTTCAACATTACAAGTCGGGAACTACGATATCTAATGTGAAAGCGCATGAAACCGTCGTAATCTTGTAGAAAACATTGTAAAGTGGCGAGTAAAACGTTTTTTAACGATAGAAGTGCGAAGGTTAGGTTAGGTTAGGTTAGTTTAAGCTAGGTAGCGTCGTGAAACTACCAAAAACGACGTCATCTAACGAGATAGTGTTGTTTTATAGCGAGTATTAAACTGCGATAGGTGAAATGTTGTGAAAGCACACAAAACGGCATGAACAAGCCAAATACTGCGTGTTCTACCGTTACAAGTGCGAAACTGCTATATTGTGATATTCTCGTTAAAGCGCATGCAAGCATCGTGAAACCTTAAAGAACAATGTCATTTAGCGAGATACAGCGTTCTCTACTGCAATAAGTTGGTGAAAAACTGTGAGGTTATGCAAATATCCTAATTGTGAACGAAACAGTGTAATAGAGCGTTTTTTAATACAAGTGCGAATGTTAGGTTAGGTTAAGATATGAACCGTCGTAAAACCGCATTAATCAATGTCACTTAGTGAGATGCAGTGTTTTTCACCATTACAAGTCGGGAACTGCGATATCTAATGTGAAAGCGCTTGCAAACGTCGTTAAGTTAGGTTAGGTTAGGTTAGGTTAGGTTAGGTTAGGTTAGGTTACGTTAGGTTAGGTTAGGTTAGGTTTGGTTAGGTTAGGTTAGGTTAGGTTAGGTTAGGGTATGTTAGGTAAGGTTTGGTTAGGTTAGGTTAGGTTAGGTTGGTTTAGGTAAGGTTAGGTTAGGTTAAGATATGAACCGCGCTAAAACCGCGTTAAACAATGTCACTTAGTGAGATGCTGTGTTTTTCACCATTACAAGTCGGGAACTGCGATATCTAATGTGAAAGCGCATGAAACCGTCGTAATGTTGTAGAAAACATTGTAAAGTAGCGAATAAAACGTTTTCTAACGATAGAAGTGCGAAGGTTCGGTTAGTTTGAGTTATGTTAGTTTAAGCTAGGTAGCGTCGTGAAACCACCAAAAACGACGTCATCTAACGAGATAGTGTTGTTTTAATGCGAGTACGAAACTGCGACAGGTAAAATGTTGTGAAAGCACTCAAAACGGCATGAACAAGCCAAATACTGCGTGTTCTACCGTTACAAGTGCGAAACTGCTATATTGTGATATTCTCGTTAAAGCGCATGCAAACATCGTGAAACCTTAAAGAACGATGTCATTTAGCGAGATACAGCGTTCTGTACTGCAATAAGTTGGTGAGAAACTGTGAGGTTATGCAAATATCGTAATTGTGAACGAAACAATGTAATAGAGCGTTTTTCAATACAAGTACGAATGTTAGGTTAGGTTAAGATATGAACCGTCGTAAAACCGCATTAAACAATGTCACTTAGTGAGATGCAGTGTTTTTCACAATTACAAGTTGGGAACTGCGATATCTAATGTGAAAGCACTTGCAAACGTCGTTAGGTTAGGTTAGGTTAGGTTACGTTAGGTTAGGTTTGGTTAGGTTAGGTTAGGTTAGGTTATGTTAGGTTAGGTTGGGTTAGGTTAGGTTAGGTTACGTTAGGTTAAGGTATGAACCGTCGTAAAACCGCAATAAACAATGTCACTTAGTGAGATGCAGTGTTTTTCACCTTTACAAGTTGGGAACTGCGATATCTAATGTGAAAGCGCTTGAAACCGTCGTAATGTTGTAGAAAGCAATGTAAAGTAGCGAGTAAAACGTTTTCTAACGATAGAAGTGCGAAGGTTATGTTAGGTTATGTTAGTTTAAGCTAGGTAGCGTCGTGAAACCACCAAAAACGACGTCATCAAACGAGATAGTGTTGTTTTATTGCGAGTACGAAACTGCGATAGGTAAAATGTTGTGAAAGCACACAAAACGGCATGAACAAGCCAAATACTGCGTGTTGTACCGTTACAAGTGCGAAAGTGCTATGTTGTGACATTCTCGGTAAAGCGCATGCAAGTATCGTGAAACCTTAAAGAACGATGTCATTTAGCGAGATACAGCGTTCTGTACTGTAATAAGTTGGTGAGAAACTGTGAGGTCAAGCAAATATCGTAATTGTGAACGAAACAGTGTAATTGAGCGTCTTTAGATACAAGTGCGAATGTTAGGTTAGGTTGACATATCAACCGTCGTAAAACCGCATTAAACAATGTCACTTAGTGAGATGTAGTGTTTTTCAACATTACAAGTCGGGAACTACGATATCTAATGTGAAAGCGCATGAAACCGTCGTAATCTTGTAGAAAACATTGTAAAGTGGCGAGTAAAACGTTTTCTAACGATAGAAGTGCGAAGGTTAGGTTAGGTTAGGTTAGTTTAAGCTAGGTAGCGTCGTGAAACTACCAAAAACGACGTCATCTAACGAGATAGTGTTGTTTTATAGCGAGTATTAAACTGCGATAGGTGAAATGTTGTGAAAGCACACAAAACGGCATGAACAAGCCAAAGAGAGAGAGAGAGAATAAACTTTATTGGGTTCCAGCATGCGGGATTCCCTCCGGCCGCGCAGGGCGTGGGGTTCACCCTATCTCACGTTACACTAGAAGTCCTAATGTCACGCGGGCCTAGACCTCAAGGCCTTCGTGCCCCGTCGCCGCTCGGGTTACTGGGGGTGTCCCCCTTTCGCCTTTGCAGCGCCAGTGCGACCTCGAGCTGCCGGACGGCCCTTCGCTGGTCTTCTGGGTCCGTAGACCCCACACGCTGTTCTACTTGCGGCGGTAACACCGGACCGTCCGCGCTGTCTGCGTCACATCCCCAGAGTATGTGAGCCAGGGTGGCTCTCGCGCTCGCGCACACACTGCACATTTCACTCACGTAGAGTTCGGGGCACACGTGTCGCGCTAGCGATGGGGTCAGCACAGTCTCGGTTTGGAGCTGGCGCAACCTCACCGCCTCCCACCGGGTAAGATCCCTGTGCGGAGGCGGGAAGCCACGCCGTTGCTCCCTGTACCACGCGAGGATGTCGCCGTAATCGAGCAGCTGCTCCTCGCCTTCTTCTTCGGTCGCCGTCGTGTCTTCGGAGGCGGGCGCGGCCGCGGTCCGGCACGTGGCGAGACCACGGGCCGCGGCATCCGCCTCCTCGTTGCGGTTCGGAGATCCTGGTATCAGGTCCCTACCCATGTGAGCCGGGAACCATTTTAGCGTCAGCCTCGACTTGGACTCGTCGCTTGCCAACGCCCTAGCAGCCGCCCCGCACACGGCTCCGCGCGAGAAGCTA